>NW_027465846.1:667500-795969 GCF_049634645.1 Pelodiscus sinensis
GGCTGGGGGGTGGGGGCACTGGGTGGCAGGGCGGGTGCAGGAGCGGGCGGAGGGCGGGGCACTGGGCGGGAGGCAGGGGGCAGGAGAGGGCGGAGGGCGGGGGCACTGGGTGGGAGGGAGGGGGCAGGAGCAGGCTGGGGGGCGGGGGCACTGGGTGGCAGGGCGGGTGCAGGAGCGGGCGGAGGGCGGGGCACTGGGCGGGAGGGAGGGGGCAGGAGAGGGCGGAGGGCGGGGGCACTGGGTGGGAGGGAGGGGGCAGGAGCGGGCTGGGGGCGGGGGCACTGGGCGGGAGGGAGGGGGCAGGAGCGGGCGGAGGGCAGGGCACTGGGTGGCAGGGCAGGTGCAGGAGCGGGCGGAGGGCGGGGCACTGGGCGGGAGGGAGGGGGCAGGAGCGGGCGGAGGGCAGGGCACTGGGCGGGAGGGAGGGGGCAGGAGCGGGCTGGGGGCGGGGCACTGGGTGGCAGGGCGGGTGCAGGAGCGGCCTGAATGTGCATGGTCTTGGTGGAGGAGAGGGTGTGTGAGAGGGGTGGGGGGTGAGATCTGGGCATGAGGGGGATGGGGGCACTTACCTGGCTCCCTGCCCCCGGCTGTTCCCACGGTGGGGGGCGATTCTGGCCAATGGGAGGGGCGGGGAAAGCCTCCAAGCCAGCTGTGTCCTGTGCTGCTGCTCTCCAAGTGGGCTCACCCTCCCGCCCCCTTCCTCGCCCCCCCCAGCAGGAAGCTGGTGCCAGCGCAGGCGGGCAGGAGGCCGGAGTATCCGCACTGGCTTCCTGTGGCAGGGCAGGGCCGAGCGCGGAGCTCGCAGAGCGCCCCCAAGAGCATCGCAGACCGTGCGTGGGCCCTGGACCCCCTTTGAGGACCACTGACCTAGGCCATAGCTGTAACCTGAGCCTGGGAAGAGCTGTGACCAGGTGACACCTTTGGCCAGCTGGACAGAGGAGGCGCCGGAGGGTCGAAGCTGGGCCGCTGGGTGTGTGCGTGAGTCGAGCTGGCTTGAGCCTGATGGGGGGCCAGGGCCCCGTCTGCCCACGCTGGATGCTGCTGGTTGCTCCTGGTTCCTGTGCCGACAAGTCTGTGCTATGCCCTGTCCTTGCAACCTACGAAACCTTCTGTTCTCCCTGCTGGCTGACAGTCATGCCTGGCTGCGGATGGGGGTGCAGGGCCCAGTGGCTCCCCGCCCCTCAGGGACAGTTGGTGTCAGCGGTGGGATAGCCTGCACCCTGCAGATGGAGCATCCGGCAGTAACTGACTGGGGCACTGTAGAAAGAAAGGGTGCTGCCAGCCGAGCACCCCTGCAGCCTGAGGGTCCGGGAAGAGGGTGAGCTGCTGGGGGGACCCGGTGCAGCTCGCACGCTTGCTCGAAGGAATTAAGGAAGCTGCCCATGTCCCCTGCATCCTTGCACGGAGACAGCACGTACGTCTCAAAGCGACCTGCAGCCTACCAGCGAGGAGGCCACTGAGGCGTGCTGGAGGCCAGTGAGGAGCGGGTCCAGGAAGCGGAGGGGCCGACGGGGGTTGTGATCCCCAAGGAGGCTGGTACACGGAAGGGTGTTCCCCGGGAATCGCAGGGCGCTGCAAGTGCCGGCCTGTGAAGGGGGGAGACGGCCGGTACCCATCTCCTTCAGAGAGGTGTGCAAGGAAAAAGGGCTGCGAATTGGGAGCACAGTGGAAGAAAACGATTGCTCCAGGGAGCAGGATCCTGCCCCGGCTGGGGGCAGCCAGACCCCCCCCCGGGCGCGTTTCAGGGGCTGAGGCAGGAGAAGGGCCAGGAGGCCGCCAGACAAACGCGGCGCCTCCTAGGACACGCTCGGGCAGCAGCAGTTCATTCTGGCCTGGGTCTCCCTCGGCGGATTTGCACCGGCTGGAGCGCGAGCTGTGGCTAAAGGATTTGGAGGAGCAGGAGAGAGCGCGGCGAGCTGGGCAGGAGCTGAGCAGCAGAGAGGCCCCGGCTGTGGTGTGTGGGGAGGGGGCTGCAGGTCGCTTTGAGACGTACGTGCTGTCCCCGTGCAAGGATGCAGGGCACATGGGCGGCTTCCTTAGCTCCTTCGAGCGAGCGCGCGAGCTGCACCGGGTCCCCCCAGCAGCTCACCCCCTTCCTGGATCCCAGAGGTGCCAGCCGGGGGGGGCCCAACAACCTCCCCCCTAGGGAGACAGCCAGGACCCGGGCAGACCCGCTGGCTAGAGGGATCCAACGGGACCTGACCGGCCATCGCTGCGTGCAAAGGAGCCACACGCCCCAGGACAGACGGAGCAAACCGAGGCCTCCCGGGGGGGACGTGTGGGGTGGCGGGAGGGGCAGGGCGGCCCTGCGGAGCGAGAGCCTCGTGCCCCTGGAGGTGGATGGCAGAAAGGTGATGGGCTATTGGGGAGGTGACGCTGGCCCAGCCCGATTTGTGGCCCCAGACTGCCTGGTGCCCAGCACCCAGCTGACCTTGAGGGGCATAGACTGGACCCCGTTCAGGGTGCCCGTGGTCTGGGTGCATCTCAGATGGGGGGCTGAGGGCCCCAAGGAGGTGGGGGTGCACCAGCACCTGCCGGCTGGGGTGCTGATGGGTAGGGACCTAGAGGATTGGCCGGAAGGACCCCACACAGCCCTGGTTGCTACCCGCAGTCAGCACTGACGAGGGGACCACAGCCCTGATCCTGGGGGGTGCCCTGCAGACCATGGGCCCCAGGGGGCCGGGCTCAGCAGGGCTGGGACCCCAGACCTAGGCAGAGGGGGGAATAGGGCCCCGTCCCTTCCAGCTGAGGTGCAGGCAGATCCCTCCTTGCAGAAGCGATGGGACTGGGCTGCGGAGGCTGCCAGGAGAGGTTCCTGTACCGGGAACGGCTCCCTCCAGGGCAAGTGGAACTGTGGGCGGGGGGGGGGGTTCCCCAAAGGTGCTGCTGTACCTGGCCCACGACATTCCCCCAGGCCTGCCGGGGGCGGGTGTGAGGAAATGGGGATTTTAGTCCCCTTCTTCTGTAGCACGTGCTTTTTGCTGATCCACAGTGCGTGCCTCAGTTTCCCTGGGCACAGCGTCTGTGCCTAGCTGGGGAAGGGGATCTCGGGTGTGACAGCCTCCCGCAGGTACGCACTGACCGCCGGCGGGTGACCTGGGTCCTGGGGAGAGGGGGCTGGCTGCTGAGTTAGTCCCAGCTGGCTCGGGGGGCAGGGAGGGGGCAGGGCCCTGGGACGCCCCCACCCCTCGGTGACAGTGGGGAGGGCCTGGGGCAAGAGAGAAGCGGCCATCAGAGAGGATCCTTTCCAGAAGGGGGCGATGGGTCTAGTGGGGCCCCTCTGCAGTGCGCCCTGGTGGGGGGAGAAATCCTGGAGGGGGGGGGATTTTGCTACCCGCTACCCCGAGGCCGTGGCTGACGTGCTGCTGGCCACTTCCGGGGGGCGCCCCGAGGAGTCGTCACGGAGCAGGGGTGCAGCGTCACATCCGCCCTGCGCCGGTGCATGGGGAGAAGCGCGGCGGGCGGCAGCAGATGCTAACGCCCTTCTGTGCCGCAGCGGGGGGCTGTCTGCGCTGTGATCCAGGTTCCCACGCTGGGAGGTGGGATTCCCACTGACCCCCCCACATGCGGCCCGGACACCTCGGCCCAGCCTGGGCGGGCAATGGGATTCCCAGGGGAAGGGGCAGTGGCTGGCTGGGGAACATGAAGGAGTCAGTCGACACTGGGGGCTGGAGGTCTAGGGGGGCGATGGATCCTCAACCCCAAGGGGTCTGAGGCTGCCTGGCCCTGACTCCTGTAGCCACGTCCCGTCTGCGCTGTGTCCTGGAGGAGCAATAGCCCCTCCCTGTTCTACTGGCGGGAGGAGTCTGTTCTGGCTGCTCCGGGGGTGCAGGATCAGGGGACCCCGACTCGGCGTCCCACCTTCATGCACCGGCACCCGCAGGCCTGGACGAGCCCGTCCCCCTCCTGCCGTTTGCTCTCAGAGGGGGGCCCCGGAGTCCAGCTGCTGCACGGGAGAAGGGGGAGGGGACCCTGGACTTGCTGAGAGATGGGGGGGGAAGGCCTCCCCGGATGGGGATTCGGGGGTGCAGGACGTGCTGGCTCACTGCGCTCCTGGGCCGGGCCAGGGAATGGGCCCACAGCGCCCGGGGCCAGGGGCCGGGTCTTAGCCCTGGGCGGAGGCACAAGCTGCGAGTGGCCTGGGATGGCCCCTTTGAGGTCACTGGGCAGCTGAACGAGGTGACTCCAGGGCGGGGAGGCCCCCAGCTGGGTGCACGGCCCCTGGGGGCCCCTTTCAGTACGATGGACCCCATGGGGGCGGGGAGAGTTGGGTCTGGCCGGGTGTGGGCGCTGGGAGGGGCAGAGAGAGGCCCCCTGGTGGGGCTGTTCCCTAGAGCCGGGGCTGGCCCCTGGCTGGGACCTCGCCCCCTCCCGGCCCAGCAGGCAGAGATCCGAGAGGGGCTGCGCCCCCACCGGCCGCTGTTCTCCGACCCACCGTGTCCCCCGCCTGCCTGCCCACCGGGTAGAGACGCCCCCCCCCAATCGCTGCTCCCCGCTCAGAGCCACGGGCAGGCAGCCCAGGGCCTGGGAAGAGGCACAGGCCATGCTGGGTCTAGGGCTGATCCCACCCCTTGGGCCCCTCCGGAGCTGCTGCTCCCCAAGGAAGGGGCCGATCTGGTTCTATCAGAGCTCAGCGCCATCCCCGTGTCTGCCCCCGACTCCCCCCCCCCCCCAGGCCTGGGCCGGACGAGGTCCTAGACAAGCTGGGGGGCGCTCGCTGCCTCACCGCCGTGGCCCTCCCCAAAGGCTGCCGGCGGGTGCCACTGCACCCCGAGGCCAGGCTGAAAGCCAGTGGCCTCCCCGAGTCCTTAGGCCTGCCCTTCAGCCTCCAGGGGGACTCGCCGCTGCAGGGGATGTTCTGGTGCATGTGAGCTCTACTGTCCTATAGTAACCCTGGGTGTGTGCCTCAGTTTCCCTGGGCACTACCCCAATCCCTAGGCGGGGATGGGGATTTGGGGCATGACTCCCACTGCAGGAGGCTGCTCCAGCCGCCCCCCATGTACATGCCGGCTGATGCCCTTTGTACCCTGAGCCAGGGCAGGTGGTGGCCAGGACAAAGGTGGAAGCGGGGCCTGGCTGGGCCCCCAAGGCTGCCGCCGGCTCCTGGGTGAGTCGGCACAATCAGCCCTGGGCCCCGCCCCCCACTCCAGGGCCCATGGCTGTGCAAGGGGAGCCCTCGTGCGAGGAAGCCGTGCGCTGGGAGGTGCACCAGGCTCGTGAGCCAGCGCACAAAATCATAGAAACCCGGGGCAGAAAGGGGCCATGAAAAGTCACTGGGTCTGGCCCCCCCACCTCAAGACAGGACCTGGCCGTAGTAACCCCCTGGGGCGGGGGGCCCTGCTTTCGCTCCCTTTAACGCTCACCAGCAGGGTAACTTACCTGCCAGCAGCTCCCTGGCTGTGGATCAAACCCAGGCCCCCTTCCCCCACCCTCCGTATACACACACTGCTGGGATCCCGGGGGGGGGCACCCCCCCACAGGGGACAGGTGCCCTGCTGGGGCCAGATGAGGGGCAGGGGGCGCCCTTTGCAAGCGAGGACTGGTGGGACAGCAGGGGGCAGGGTGTCACTGCAGCAGGGTGGGGGAGAGAGGGCCCCATGGAAGTTGGGGGCCCCCGTGGGAGACAGGGAGACGCCAGGGTCCAGCCGTCACCTCTCACCAGGTTTATTAAGGTCACGTTAGCAGCAGATCCGAGTTCCCGTGATGCTATTGCAGATGGTATGGACAGAACCGCGCCTGCTCCCTTCCCCGGAGGCCGGGTGCCCTGGCCCCAGGCGTGGGGGGGCGGGCGGGGGTCTATGGCTTTTCCAGAGGGGTTTCCACTTGGTCCGGGGGGAGCAGGGGGAGCAGGGGGGTTGCTTTTTCCCCCCCGAAACACTTAACAACAAAGACCCAGGACGGTTGCTCGGGGGACGGACGGACAGGGAGAAAGGCGGACGGACAAACGCACAGACATGCGTGGGGGGGGCAGGAGACATGAGCTGGATGCTCCGAGATGGATTCCCTGCCCCCACTATCCCCCCCATTCTTGGGGGGCACCCGGATGCCTGGGTTCTCCGCCTTCCCCACACACACACACGGGGGGGGGGGGAATCACGTTCATGCAAACAACAAAGAGACGTGTTTTGGAGGTGGGGGGGAAGGGAGACGCACACATTCCCCCCCCAGTCTAGCTCAAGCAGGAAGTCTCCTCGGGGGGGGGGCGTGACTCCCATTCCAGAGGAAGCCCAGCCCCCCCGATGGGTCCATCAGTGCAGGGGGCTCCTCTCAGCACAGACCGGGGGGGTAGCGGGGGGCACACGGGGTGTGGAAAGAGCCAGCCAAAGGGTCCTGGTTCCTCTCCGCAAGGGGGTGCAGACCCCGGACACCTGGGTTCACAGTGCGTGGGTGTGCCTACAGCGACATCCTGACCCCCCCCAAGGGGCGGGGCCCCCCCCACTGGATAACATGCACAGAGGGGGATCCCAGCCTGTGCCCTCCCCGCCACAAACCGGCTCCGGGGGGGTGTTTGGAGACAGCTTGGTCCTGGCTTCTCCTATGGCTTTGAGAAAAGGTGACACCCCCCCCACCGCTGCCCCCCCACTGACACACAGAACTGGATGGCACCTCCCCCTGGACACGCAGAACAGCCCAGAACCAGGGAGCACAGCCACAAACCTGGGGGGGGAGAGAGAGAGACTCCGCTCAGCCCTGCCGGGCCCCTCACTCCTACCCGCAGCCCCCGCTCCCCCCCCCCCCCCCGCCGGGGCTTCTCCCTCCCACCCCCAGCCCTGCCGGGGCCCCTCCCTCCTGCCCGCAGCCCCCGCTCCCCCCCCCCCCCCGCCGGGGCTTCTCCCTCCCACCCCCAGCCCTGCCGGGGCCCCTCTCTCCTGCCCGCAGCCCCTGCCCCCCCCAGCCTGCCGGGGCCCCGCCCTCTTGCCTACAGCCCCTGCACCCCCTCCCACCTTGCTGGGGCTTCTCCCTCCCTCCTGCCCGCAGCCCCTGCCCCCCCCAGCCTGCCGGGGCCCCGCCCTCTTGCCTACAGCCCCTGCACCCCCTCCCACCTTGCTGGGGCTTCTCCCTCCCACCCCCAGCCCTGCCGGGGCCCCTCCCTCCTGCCCGCAGCCCCTGCCCCCCCCAGCCTGCCGGGGCCCCGCCCTCTTGCCTACAGCCCCTGCACCCCCTCCCACCTTGCTGGGGCTTCTCCCTCCCACCCCCAGCCCTGTCGGGGGCCCTCCCTCCTGCCCGCAGCCCCTGCCCCCCCCAGCCTGCCGGGGCCCCGCCCTCTTGCCTACAGCCCCTGCACCCCCTCCCACCTTGCTGGGGCTTCTCCCTCCCTCCTGCCTGCAGCCCCTGCCCCCCCCAGCCTGCTGGGGCCCCGCCCTCTTGCCTACAGCCCCTGCACCCCCTCCCACCTTGCTGGGGCTTCTCCCTCCCACCCCCAGCCCTGTCGGGGCCCCTCCCTCCTGCCCGCAGCCCCTGCCCCTCCCCCCCGCAGCCCCTGCCCCCCCAGATACTCACAGCCCGAGGGGGTTCTGGGGGGCCTAGTCCGAGTGGACACCCTCCACCACGATGCTGGGCTTGTCACGCTGCGCACTCTTGGACATGTAGCTGTTCAGGGTTTTCTCCTGGGGGGGGTAAGTGGGGGGGGGGAGGAGAAGTCAGAGCTGGCACCAGTGCCCCTCCCTCCGCCCCCCGCAGTCCCATCTCCCAGGCCCCTCCCCCACCTGGTCCCACAGCACAAAGCCCTCCTGCCCCCTTGTGCACCCCTGCCCAGCCCCACAACCCCCTCCCGACAGCCCCCCTCCATCTCCCCCATTACCTCCACCAGCTGGTGCCAGTGCTCGATGGGTTTGCGGGGGTTGGCCAGCATCTCGGCCCAGTGCTCCCGGCCCGGCCCCTCCGCGTCGCTGCCCACGCGGCACATCCCGATCACCTCGTTGTGCCCGATGCTGGGGAGACAGGCCGGTCGGTGCTGGTCCCCGCCCGCCCCCCAGCGCCCGCCCTGGCGCCAGGGGAGAACCCTGGAGTCCCGGCTCCCAGCCCCAGGCTCTAACCACTAGGCCCCAGCACCAGGAGAGAACCCCGGAGTCCCGGCTCCCAGCCCCAGGCTCTAACCACTAGACCCCAGCACCAGGAGAGAACCCCGGAGTCCCGGCTCCCAGACCCTGCTCTAACCACTAGACCCCAGCACCAGGAGAGAACCCCGGAGTCCCGGCTCCCAGCCCCAGGCTCTAACCACTAGGCCCCAGCACCGGGAGAGAACCCCGGAGTCCCGACTCCCAGCCCCAGGCTCTAACCACTAGACCCCAGCACCAGCAGAGAACCCCGGAATCCCGGCTCCCAGCCCCAGGCTCTAACCACTAGACCCCAGCACCAGGAAAGAACCCCGGAGTCCCGACTCCCAGCCCCCTGCTCTAACCACTAGGCCCCAGCACCAGGAGAGAACCCTGGAGTCCCGACTCCCAGCCCCCTGCTCTAACCACTAGGCCCCAGCACCAGGAGCCTTGGCTCCCAGCCCGCCCCCCAATTCTAGGCCAACAGCCCCACCCCCCATTCCCAGAGCCAGAGGGGGAAGGTGCCCCCCTCCCCGCCCGCGCCCCTCACCAGTCGTAGTCCATGACGGTGATGGTGAGGCTGACGTGCTCGGCGTTCTCGTGCGGCATGTCGAAGACGAGCGCCTCGTTGTAGCTGGGGTTCAGGGTGTTCTTCTTGATGGACGTCTTGCGCTTCTTCAGCCGCCGCCCCTCACACATCAGCGAGGCCTTGACGTAGGGGTCTGGGGGGGCAGTTCCCAGCTCTGTGCCCTCTGGTCCGGAACAGCCCCCCCCACCGCCACCCCTTCATCGCCTTCCCCCCTCAGTAGCACCCCATCTAACCATCCCAGCCAGCCCCCCACTGCCTCCTTCCCCTCCCCCGCTGCCCCTCTGACCCCGCCCCCAGCTCGGTCCTCTGACCCCTCCCCCCGAGCCCTCACCCCTCTGACCCCGCCCCCAGCTCGGTCTTCTGACCCCTCCCCCCGAGCCCTCACCCCTCTGACCCCGCCCCCAGCTCAGTCCTCTCACCCCTCCCCCGGAGCCCTCACCCCTTTGACCCCGCCCCCAGTTCAGTCCTCTGGCCCCGCCCCCGAGCCCTCACCCCTCTGACCCCGCCCCCAGCTCAGTCCTCTGGCCCCGCCCCCGAGCCCTCACCCCTCTGACCCTGCCCCCAGTTCAGTCCTCTGGCCCCGCCCCCGAGCCCTCACCCCTCTGACCCCGCCCCCAGCTCAGACCCACTGAGCCCCACCTGAGAAGCCCGTCAGGTCCATGGCTTTGAGGTTGGAGGCCCGGATGATGGTCACAGTCAGGCGGCCAGCGGTGGGCAGGTAACAGAGGGAGAAGTTCACCTCCCCCAGGTCGGCCTTCTCCTGCAGGGAGCACAGGGAGGTCAGAGGGGGCAGGCCCTGAGCCCCACCCGCCAGCGCCTCCCCGGCCTGAATATTTCATGCCCCTTTACCAGGCCGCAGCTATTTCCTGCCCATGAATATTAATGGCCCTTGGCCCCGGGCGCCAGCCCAGCCCGCGTGTTACAGTCCCTGGCGCCGGGCCACCGCCCCCCCCCAGCATGGGCGGCGAGAGCAACGCGGCCGAGACACCGCGGCCGGCTCCCCGGAGTCGCGTGACCCCCACGCGGTGCCCCCCAGCGCCAACCCGCAGCCCCCAGCCCAGCTGTGCCCCCACTCCCGCCCCACAGCCCCTGCCAGCCCAGCCCCGCCCCCACTCCCGCCCCACAGCCCCTGCCAGCCCAGCCGGTGCCCCCACTCCTGCCCCACAGCCCCTGCCAGCACAGCCGGTGCCCCCACTCCTGCCCCACAGCCCCTGCCAGCCCAGCCGGTGCCCCCACTCCCGCCCCACAGCCCCTGCCAGCCCAGCCCCGCCCCCCATTTCTGCCTGCAGCCCTTGCCAGCCCAGCCCCCCAGCCCAGCCGGTGCCCCCACTCCCGCCCCACAGCCCCTGCCAGCCCAGCCCCGCCCCCCATTTCTGCCTGCAGCCCTTGCCAGCCCAGCCCCCCAGCCCAGCCGGTGCCCCCACTCCCGCCCCACAGCCCCTGCCAGCCCAGCCCCGCCCCCCATTTCTGCCTGCAGCCCTTGCCAGCCCAGCCCCCCAGCCCAGCCGGTGCCCCCACTTCCGCCCCACAGCCCCTGCCAGCCCAGCCCCGCCCCCCATTTCTGCCTGCAGCCCTTGCCAGCCCAGCCCCCCAGCCCAGCCCAGCCGGTGCCCCTCACTCCCACCCCTCAGCCCCTGCCAGCCCAGCCCTTCCCCCCAGCTCGGCCCGCAACCCCTGCCAGCCCAGCCCTGCCGGTGCCCCCACTCCCACCCGCAGCCCCCCAGCTCCCCAGTCCAGCCGGTGCCCCCCACTCCCACCCGCAGCCCCCCAGCCCCCCAGTCCAGCCGGTGCCCTCCACTCCCACTCCCACCCGCAGCCCCCAAGCCCTGCCAGCACCCCTCATTCCCAGCCTACAGCCCCTCCCCCCCCCGCTCTTCTCCCAGCCCCACACGTCTCTCCTCGGGGATCAAATGCAATTGCCATCAATTGCGATGCTGCTTGGGGTTTGAGCTACTGGAAGTCAGCTGATTTCCAGGTGAGCGAAAGGGCGGGGGAGGCTGAAGAGGAGGCCTGTGTCCATCTGTCCCCCGAGCGCTCCCTGCAGCGCTGCACACCCCAGCTGGGTCACCCCTAGGACGGGGGGCAGCGGCCCGAGCGACCCACACATGGGAAGGGCCTGAACCAGCACACGGGAGCCGAGCCTGCCCCCCCATCTCCCCTCCCCCGCACGCTCCCCAAATCCATCTGCAGCTCCCGGTCCGGCCCCAGAATCCAAACGGGGGGAGCTGGGACCCCGCCCCCTACAGTCCCCGGGCCTGTTCCCTGCAGCACGGCCTGCAGCCCCCCCCGGAGAAGGGGCGTCACACTGGCTGGCAGGAGTGGGGGGGGGGGGGGGCTGGGAGCCAGGGCTGGGCTGGCAGGGGTTGCAGGTTGGGGGTGAGAGACACCAGCGGGGTTGGGGGACTGCGGGTTGGGAGGGAGGGAGCACCGGCAGGTCTGGGGGGGCAGGCCTGGGCTGGCGGGGGCTGCGGTCGGGAGGGAGTGGGCACCGGCAGGGCTGGGGGGGCAGGCCTGGGCTGGCGGGGGCTGCGGTCGGGAGGGAGGGGGCACCGGCAGGGCTGGGGGGGCAGGCCTGGGCTGGCGGGGGCTGCGGTCGGGAGGGAGGGGGCACCGGCAGGGCTGGGGGGGCAGGCCTGGGCTGGCGGGGGCTGCGGTCGGGAGGGAGGGGGCACCGGCAGGGCTGGGGGGCAGGCCTGGGCTGGCGGGGGCTGCGGTCGGGAGGGAGGGGGCACCGGCAGGGCTGGGGGGGCAGGCCTGGGCTGGCGGGGGCACCGGCAGGGCTGGGCGGGGGAGGGGAGCACACCCACCTGGCTGCTCTAATTACTCGTCAGTGTCATGAACAAGACATTCAGCTAAAACATTCAAAACCACCCAGGCTGGAAATCGCAGCAGAATTGGGTCGGAGGAGCTGGGGGGAGGGGCAGGATGGAGTCAGTTAGATCCTACATCCCTCGCCAGGCTGACACCCCCCCACACACACTCTGAAGGCAGCATCCGACCCGTGGGTTGGGATCCCCCCGAATTGCCTCTCTCATCTCCCTGGGCTGTAACCCAACTGGCCCCGGGGGTGTCCTGCTCTGGGCTTCCCCTCCCGTTCACCGGCCGGGTGTGGGTCTCGCAGGTTGGGCTGGGGAGCCGGCCTGGGCTGCCTGAGTTTGGCTGGGGGCTGTGGGGCAGGAACGGAAGTTGGACTGAGTTGGTGGGTCTGCCCTGGGGCTGGGCTGGGGTGGAGCTTTGGGAATGGGGTTGAACTGAGCTGACACAGACTGGAGGTTGGGCTGCGTCAGTCTCCCCTGTTGCCCACGTCCCCCATCTCCCCGGGGGCTCATGCACCGAGCTGGCTGCAGGGTGCCCCTCCAGATGCGCGTTTCCTTACCCTGGTTCCAGGCTGAGCTGGCTTCAGTTTGGAGTGCAACTGAGTTAAGTCTGGCTTGGGTTAGGGCTCGGGTTGGGTTGGAGTTGAGAACCGGAGCGGAGCCAAGTTGAGTCTTGGTTGGATCGGGGTGAGTTGGACTTGAATTTGGATTGGGTTGTCTTAAGGTTCAGTTGAATTGAGAGGGTTTGGGTTGAGTTCTGGTCATGTTGGGTTGAATATAGACTGGGCAGATTGAACATTGAGTTGGGTGGGGGTTGGGTTGAGTTCTGATCAGGTTGGGTTGAATATAGACTGGGCAGATTGAACGTTGAGTTGGGTGGGGATTGGGTTGAGTTCTGGTCAGGTTGGGTTGAATATAGACTGGGCAGATTGAACGTTGAGTTGGGTGGGGGTTGGGTTGAGTTCTGATCAGGTTGGGTTGAATATAGACTGGGCAGATTGAACGTTGAGTTGGGTGGGGATTGGGTTGAGTTCTGGTCAGGTTGGGTTGAATATAGACTGGGCAGATTGAACGTTGAGTTGGGTGGGGGTTGGGTTGAGTTCTGGTCAGGTTGGGTTGAATATAGACTGGGCAGATTGAACGTTGAGTTGGGTGGGGGTTGGGTTGAGTTCTGGTCAGGTTGGGTTGAATATAGACTGGGCAGATTGAACGTTGAGTTGGGTGGGGGTTGGGTTGAGTTCTGGTTGGGTTGGGTTGAATGTAGACTGGGCAGATTGAACGTTGAGTTGGGTGGGGGTTGGGTTGAGTTCTGGTCAGGTTGGGTTGAATATAGACTGGGCAGATTGAACGTTGAGTTGGGTGGGGGTTGGGTTGAGTTCTGGTTGGGTTGGGTTGAATGTAGACTGGGCAGATTGAACATTGAGTTGGGTGGGGGTTGGCTTAAGTTAAGGTCGGGTTGAAGTGGAGAGCACAGCTGAACCGAGATGGGGTCAACCCCTCCCCCAACCCTCTCCCGCCCCATGGTCCCACGCACCGAGCTGGCCTCCAGGATATCCCTCCAGATGGGCGTCTCGTCATCCCGCTCCGCCATCTCCAGCAAGTTGTCCAGCACCACCTGCCCAATGAGGTCGTGGCGGGAGAAGCGGTCGAAGTCGTAGACGCTGAAGTGCAGCTTGCGCCCGGGCAGCTCGGCAAAGGGGACGTTGAAGCTGAATGTCTCGTTGAAGACGGGGTTGAGCGTCTTGCGATGCACCTTGGTCTGGAACTTCTTCTTGCGGTCCGGGAGCAGGTACATCTTGACGTAGGGATCAGAGAAGCCGTTAGCGTCCTTGGCCGGCAGGTCCAGCGCCCGCAGGATCTTCACCACCAGCTGCTCGGAGGCGTAGGCGTAGCGCAGCGCGAAGCTGATGCGCCCGCACGGGGGAGCTTCGGCCTTGCGGTGCTCTGCCTCGCCCAGGCGCTGCTTGTACAGCTCCGGTTTGATCTGCCCGATGCTAGTAGCCTGCTCCGGCTTGTCCTCGCCACCGTGGCCACCCACGTCCGGGCTGGACAGCTGCTGCGTCACAGGGCGCGGCAGGGTGTTGTACCTGCCGGCGGCGGAAGTTGGGAAGGACACGCTGAGACCATGGGGGGAGTCAACCCACCCCGGGACAGGCCCATAGCTACACCCCACTGAGTCCCCACACTCCGCAGCACCTCCCATGACCTTCCTAGGCCCAGGGCTGTCCCCCCAGCCAGGCCCAGGTACTCCGCTGCCACCCAAGACAGACTCCCCCTTGCTGCCCCCTCCCATGCCATGTCCTTTCCTGGCCTCACCTGGGCGTGGGCACCAACGTGGCCACCTGCTGGTGGGAGTGTGCATTGGGCAAGCCACCGGCTTCCTTTGCCACGCCCTGCCCTTCCACCGGCAGGTCGGGCGAGGTCTGGCTCAGCTTGAGACTGGCCTCGGGGTAGGAGTCCATGTCGAGGTAGGAGCGCTCGGGCATCTCAGGCCCCAGCTCGACGCGCTCCACCAGCAGGTCACCGAAGGGTGAGTGGTGCAGGTGGCCATGGTCCTTGCGTGGCGCCGGCGCAGCCCCCTTATCCCGCCAGGGGATCCAGCATAGCTTCCAGGAAACAAAGAGCGAGACGCCCAGCAGCACGATGCCGCAGAAGGTGACAATGACGGACAGCAGGCTGACGGAGATGTCTGTGCGGGGCAGAAGCTGTGAGCAGCGGGAGGGGACACGGAGAGGCACGCTGGAGGCCCTATCCTCCCATCACCCTCCCCTCCGCCCCCCAAGCCTCATGGCACAAAGACAGGACTGCGTCCCTCACACAGTGTCCCATCACGGCCAGGAACATGGACAACCACGTTCCCCAGCAGCCTCCAGCCACCGCTGGGGACAAAGACGTGGCCACATGCTCTCTAATAGCGCCATACCTCTTGGAACGTGTCCTCCTATAATATCCCACCTCTGCCTGTAACGTCGACGTGGCCACTTCCCCTCTAATACCTTTATACCTCTTGGAATGTGTCTATAATATCCCACCTCTGCCTGTAACGTCGATGTGGCCACTTCCCCTCTAATACCTTTATACCTCTTGGAACGTATCTGTAATATCCCACCTCTGCCTGTAATGTCGACGTGGCCACTTCCCCTCTAATACCTTTATACCTCCTGGAACGTGTCCTACTGTAATATCCCACCTCTGCCTGTAACATCAACGTGGCCACTTCCCCTCTAATACCTTTATACCTCTTGGAACGTGTCCTCCTGTAATATCCCACCTCTGCCTGTAACGTCAACGTGGCCACTTCCCCTCTAATACCTTTATACCTCTTGGAACGTGTCCTCCTGTAATATCCCACCTCTGCCTGTAACGTCGACGTGGCCACTTCCCCTCTAATACCTTTATACCTCTTGGAACGTGTCCTACTGTAATATCCCACCTCTGCCTGTAACGTCAACGTGGCCACTTCCCCTCTAATACCTTTATACCTCTTGGAACGTGTCCTCCTGTAATATCCCACCTCTGCCTGTAACGTCGATGTGGCCACTTCCCCTCTAATACCTTTATACCTCTTGGAACGTGTCCTACTGTAATATCCCACCTCTGCCTGTAACGTCAACGTGGCCACTTCCCCTCTAATACCTTTATACCTCTTGGAACGTGTCCTACTGTAATATCCCACTGCTGCTTGCAACGCAGACATGACCATGTCCCCGGTAATATTCTGACCCCTCTTGGAACACGGATACGATCACATCCCCCACACACGCACACACAATGTCTCAATGACATCTGGAATGTAGACACGACCACGTCCCCACATAATATCTTAGCACACTCTAGAACGTAGGTCTGACCACATCCACCTGGGATAACCTCATCGCCTGAAACCTAGACATAACCATGACCTCCCACAACAGCCCATCACTGCCTGGACTGTAGATATAACCATGTCCCTTGTAATATTACAATCTCTGTTGGAATGTAGACATGACCACATCCCCCCACGCACAATATCCCAACACCTTCTGGAATACAGACATGACCACATGTCCTTGTAATGTCCCAGGAACACAGACA
Organism: Pelodiscus sinensis; assembly: GCF_049634645.1. Lineage (NCBI taxonomy): Eukaryota > Metazoa > Chordata > Testudines > Trionychidae > Pelodiscus > Pelodiscus sinensis. The sequence goes on from NW_027465846.1 coordinate 683,016, forward strand.
TGACCACAACTTCCTACAATACCCCAATGCCCCCTGGAATATAGACACAACCACATCCTGCTACAATACACAAACACCCCTGGAACGTGGACGTGACCACGTCCCCCCACAATATCGCAATACTCCCTAAAACGTAGACACGACCACGCCCATTCACGACACCCAACACTCTCTTGGAACACGGACATAATCACATCTCTGGTAATATTCCAATGCCCTTGGAACATAGACATGACCATACACCCCCATGCACACATGCACAATATCTGATCGCTGCCTGGAACACAGACATGACCACATCTCTGTCACAATACCCCACCACTCCCTGGAATATAGATGTGACCATGTCCCCCACAATACCCCAGCACTCACTGACACATAGACATGACCAGGCCTCGACACACCGCTGTTCCTACTCACCCATGGCGAGTAGATTTCAGTCAGTCGCTCTGTGTGCCCCATTCACCAGCGCTGCGCACATGCGCGGTACGGGACTGGTGAGTAGCTCTCATCGCAGCTTGTCGATCGCTGGACATGACCACCTTCCCCGATAATACCCCAGCACTCGCTGGAACACAGGCATACCCATGTTCCCCGCACAATACCCCAGAACTCACTGACACATAGACATAACCACATCCCCCACAATGCTCCAGCACTTGCTGACACGTAGACATGACCACATTCCCTGCACAATACTCCAGCACTCGCTGACGCGTAGAGGTGACCACATCCCCCACAATACCCTAGCACTCGCTGACACGTAGACATTACCATGTCCCCCCACAATACTCCAGCACTCCTCGGAACGTAGACATGACCACGTCCCCCACAATACCCCAGCACTTGCTGGAACGTAGACATGACCACACTCCCCACACAATACTCCAGCTCTCGCTGACACGTAGACATGACCATGTCCCCCCACAATACCCCAGCACTTGCTAGAATGTAGACATGACCACATCCCCCGCACAATACCCCAGTACTCGCTGACACGTAGACGCGACCATGTCCCACACAATAACTCAGCACTCGCTGACACGTAGACATGACCACGTCCCACACAATACCCTAGCACTCGCTGACACATAGACATGACCATGTCCCACACAATACCCTAGCACTAGCTGACACGTAGACATGACCACGTCCCACACAATACCCTAGCACTCGCTGACACATAGACATGACCATGTCCCACACAATACCCTAGCACTGGCTGACACGTAGACATGACCACGTCCCACACAATACCCTAGCACTGGCTGACACGTAGACATGACCACGTCCCACACAATACCCTAGCACTCGCTGACACGTAGACATGACCATGTCCCACACAATACCCTAGCACTCGCTGACACGTAGACATGACCATGTCCCACACAATACCCTAGCACTCGCTGACACGTAGACATGACCACGTCCCACACAATACCCTAGCACTCCCTGACATGTAGACATGACCACGTCCCACACAATACCCTAGCACTCGCTGACACGTAGACATGACCATGTCCCACACAATACCCTAGCACTCGCTGACACGTAGACATGACCACGTCCCACACAATACCCTAGCACTCGCTGACACGTAGACATGACCATGTCCCACACAATACCCTGGCACTCGCTGACACGTAGACATGACCACGTCCCACACAATACCCTAGCACTCGCTGACACGTAGACATGACGGCTATGTCTACATTGGCATGATTTTGCGCAAGAACTCTTTTGCGGAAGAGTTCTTGTGCAAAAACTCTTCCAGAAGAGAGCGTCTACACTGGCATGTGCCTTTGCGCAAGAGCATCCGTGCCAGTGTAGACGCTCTCTTGCGGAAGAAAGCTCTGATGGCCAGTTTAACCATCGGGCTTTCTTGCGCAAGAAATTCTTGTTGCCTGTCTACACTGGCCTCTTGCGCAAGAACAGTTGTGCAAGGGGGCTTATTCCTGAGCAGGAGCATCACAGTTCTTGCGCAAGAAGCCCTGATTTCATATATTAGAACGTCAGTGTTCTTGCGCAAGAACTCCCCGCCAGTGTAGATAGGCAGCAAGTTTTGGCGCAAAAGTGGGCACTTTTGCGCAAGATTGCACCAATGGAGACACAATCGACCATGTTCCCCACACAATACCCCAGCACTCGCTGACACGTAGAGGTGACCACATGCCCCACAATACCCCAGCACTCGCTGACACGTAGAGGTGACCACATGCCCCACAATACCCCAGCACTCGCTGACACGTAGAGGTGACCACGTGCCCCACAATACCCCAGCACTCGCTGACACGTAGAGGTGACCACGTGCCCCACAATACCCCAGCACTTGCTGACACGTAGAGGTGACCACGTGCCCCACAATACCCCAGGACTCGCTGACACGTAGAGGTGACCACGTGCCCCACAATACCCCAGCACTCGCTGACACGTAGACGTGACCACGTGCCCCACAATACCCCAGGACTCGCTGACACGTAGAGGTGACCACGTGCCCCACAATACCCCAGCACTCGCTGACACGTAGAGGTGACCACGTGCCCCACAACACCCCAGCACTCGCTGACACGTAGACGTGACCACGTGCCCCACAATACCCCAGCACTCGCTGACACGTAGAGGTGACCACGTGCCCCACAATACCCCAGCACTCGCTGACACGTAGAGGTGACCACGTGCCCCACAATACCCCAGGACTCGCTGACACGTAGACGTGACCACGTGCCCCACAATACCCCAGCACTCGCTGACACGTAGAGGTGACCACGTGCCCCACAATACCCCAGCACTCGCTGACACGTAGAGGTGACCACGTGCCCCACAATACCCCAGCACTCGCTGACACATAGAGGTGACCACGTGCCCCACAATACCCCAGCACTCGCTGACACGTAGAGGTGACCACGTGCCCCACAATACCCCAGCACTCGCTGACACGTAGAGGTGACCACGTGCCCCACAATACCCCAGCACTCGCTGACACGTAGAGGTGACCACGTGCCCCACAATACCCCAGCACTCGCTGACACGTAGAGGTGACCACGTGCCCCACAATACCCCAGCACTCGCTGACACGTAGAGGTGACCACGTGCCCCACAATACCCCAGCACTCGCTGACACGTAGAGGTGACCACGTGCCCCACAATACCCCAGCACTCGCTGACACGTAGAGGTGACCACGTGCCCCACAATACCCCAGGACTCGCTGACACGTAGAGGTGACCACGTGCCCCACAATACCCCAGGACTCGCTGACACGTAGAGGTGACCACGTGCCCCACAATACCCCAGCACTCGCTGACACGTAGAGGTGACCACGTGCCCCACAATACCCCAGCACTCGCTGACACGTAGAGGTGACCACGTGCCCCACAATACCCCAGCACTCGCTGACACGTAGAGGTGACCACGTGCCCCACAATACCCCAGGACTCGCTGACACGTAGAGGTGACCACGTGCCCCACAATACCCCAGGACTCGCTGACACGTAGAGGTGACCACGTGCCCCACAATACCCCAGGACTCGCTGACACGTAGAGGTGACCACGTGCCCCACAATACCCCAGGACTCGCTGACACGTAGAGGTGACCACGTGCCCCACAATACCCCAGCACTCGCTGACACGTAGAGGTGACCACGTGCCCTACAATACCCCAGGACTCGCTGACACGTAGAGGTGACCACGTGCCCCACAATACCCCAGCTCTCGCTGACACGTAGACGTGACCACGTGCCCCACAATACCCCAGCACTCGCTGCCACACAGAGGTGACCCCGCGCCCCGGAGCAGAGCCCGCCCCTTACCCGAGTCGGTGGGTGGGGGGTGCCCACGGTTGCGCAGCAGGTCGGTGAATTCCAGGCATTTCTCATGTTGCTCCAGCGCCCGCAGGGAGAAGCAGAGCTCCTTGAGCAGGGTGAGGGCGCTGCGGCACACGTCCTCCTCGTAGTCCCCTGACATGGTGCCGCACCATCTGCCCAGCACCGGGAGAGAGCCGGTGAGCTGCCCGAGGGGCGCCTCCCTAAACACACCCCAGCAGCCAGCGTGCCCACATGGGCGTCCTCCTGTGCTGGGCAGAGACCGGGTGAGCCATGTGCACACACCTGCTGCACTCTGGTGTGCACACCCACGCAAACGTGTGCACTTTTTGCACATGCACATCCACACAAGCACGTGTGCATTTGTACACCTGCTCAAGTATATGTCTCCTTTGCACATACATGACCACACATGCACAGCTACACTCTTAGGGCCAAACAAACGTGCATTTGCACAGGAACATGCACTCAAACAAGTGAGCATTTGCACATGCACGTGCACACAAACAGGTGTGCATTTGCACATCTACGCAAAAGCACTTGCATTTGCACATGCACACGCATACAAACAAGTGTGCATTTGCACATGCACGCACACACAAACAGGCATGCATTTGCACATTCACATGCACACAAACAGGCATGCATTTGCACATTCACACGCACACAAACGGATGTGCATTTACACTTGCAGGCCCACAAAAACACAAGTGCATTTCCACATGCTAGTGTGGGCTGGCATGCATACCCATAGGGTTACTCCCGCAGGGCCATGCAATCTCACATGCACCTGCTATGCCCACGTGCAAAGACTTGTGCACTGACACACCAGCATGGGCTCACACACTCGCCGCTGTGCACCAGCTGGTGGACCCGTGTGCACGCACAGTCGCATGGGCCAGCTCTCCCTCGCCCGCATCTGCCGCCCGCCACGGGCTCCCCCATGCTCCCCTATCCATCTGCGCCCCCGGCCCCCACTCACCTGCTCAGCCGCCTCCGTCTCCGGCCGGCTCGGGGTGCCGGTGTGGGGGCTGGCTGGGGCGTCAGTACCGGTGCCGGCGAGCCGGTGTCTGCGTGGGACGGGTGCGGGCGCCCAGGTCTCCCATGGCGGGCACCGCCAAAGCCATGCGGCACCGGGGCCCGGCCCTGGCGGGCGCCCCCTTCTGGCAGCTCCGGGATCAGCAGCACAGCCCAGCCATGCTCCACGGGGGGGGGGGGGGGGGGGGCAGCTCACAGGGCCAGGGGGGCAGGACCCCAGCTGAGAGATGGGGGGCCAGGCCTTTCCATTGGTGGGGGGCGCGGCTCAGACAGGCGTCTCCTGGGGGGGTGTTGGGTGGAGCTGTGGGGTGGGGGTGGAAGGCCCTCGATTCACAGGCACCTGTGGGGGGAGGAGCTCATGAGAGGGAGGTGTCTGCACCCCAGCCCCCTCCTCTCATGACCCAGCCCCACTCCCTGCCCCCAGGAAGCTCCCCTCCCCCACTCCCCCAGACTATTCATGATCTCCAAAACCCACTTCCCCCTGCCCTGCCCCCCTCCCCGACCTTCCCCCCCTTCGTCCAGCCTCAGAAACCCCCCCTCCCCTTCCACCGTATCCCCTCAGCCCTATCCACCACCCCTCATCTGGCCTGGTAGGTTACAGCAGGGGGGCTGGGAGCCAGGACTCCTGGGTTCTCTCCCCAGCTCCGGGAGGGGAGTAGGGGCTAGTGGTTAGAGCAGGGGGGCAGCCAGGACTCCTGGGTTCTCTCCCCAGCTCTGGGAGGGGAGTAGGGGCTAGTGGTTAGAGCAGGGGGGCAGCCAGGACTCCTGGGTTCTCTCCCCAGCTCCAGGAGGGGAGTGGGGGCTAGTGGTTAGAGCAGGGGGGAGCCGGGACTCCTGGGTTCTCTCCCCAGCTCCAGGAGGGGAGTGGGGGCTAGTGGTTAGAGCAGGAGGGAGCCGGGACTCCTGGGTTCTCCCCTGACTCTCGCTGCCAGACCCACGGGAGGAGGAGGGCTGGGTGCCGTCCCTGCCTCTCCAGAGAGTAGCCCCTCTCTGTGTGCCGGGGGCGGGCGTACTCCCACCCCCCGGTCGCAGCAGCCTGGCCTGCCAGGTCCCAGCGTAGGTGTCGCTGCTGCAGCCGCATTCGGCTCAGCTCGGGCTCTTGCCTGCCCTGAATACCCAAGTACCAGGCCAGCGGCTCCCCCCCCCCCATGCACAGCGAGCTGCCTCCGGGGCCCTGGGCGGGCGGAGGGGCCTTACCGGCCGTAGGAGGGGCAGAGCTGGGGGGGGCAGAGACGCGCCAGGCCCAGCAGAGGACCTGGAGCAGCCTGGCCAGCACATGTCACCCTCCTCCCCCCGCCCCTGCCCCTGGGGCCCAGGCCGGGCAGCTGCTGCCTGTCACATCGCGTTGGGACGCTGGCCCTGCTCAGCCACGCTGACACGCGCCCGTGCGGAGGCAGGCCGGGCCCGGTGCGACGCGGGTGCAAAACGTGCCAGGCTGGGCACCCGCGCGTGAACCCGCGACCCCGCTCCCCGTGCGCCCGGCTCGTGAGTGCAGGCCCTGCCCCAGGCTGGGGTTTCTCCGCCCCGGCGGCCCCCCCGCCGGTGAGTCACCAGCACCAGCGCCGCACGGGGGAAGGAGAGGAGCCCACACACACACACAAGGTGCAACAGACACGTGGGGTCACAGCAGCCGGGAGCAGGCGTCTGACACCAGCCGGGGGGGGGCATCGCTGTGGGGAACCCTGAGCCTGAGGAGGCTCCTTGGGATTGCCGGGGGGGGCGCCAGAGGGACAGAGACGGGGGGGGGGGGACACGGGAGTCCCTGGTCCCAGCCAGCCCCGGCTCCAGTAACCAGAGCTGCCCGTGTGGCAAACCCAGCCAAGCCGGGTCGATATGTCGCTTGTTGCTGCCAGGAGCTGGAATTCCCCCCCCCCCCCCCCCCCAGGGAGATCCTCTGGTGGCTGGAGGAAGGGGGGGGGGGCTGCTTCCCAGCCACCACGGGACGGGGACGCAGCAGGCCCAGAACCGACTCCCAAACAAGCAGGCCTGGGAGCGTCTCAGATGCGGAGGGTCGGGGGGGGGCCGGCGTAAGGCAGCCAGGCCTGGTTCTGGACAGAGCGGCAGGACTCCTGGGTGCTCTCCCCAGCTCCAAGAGGGGAGGGGGCAGCGAGGGTCCTCTCCCTGGCCCTGGCGGGGGGGGCGGGGCTGCAGTGTTTGAGGGGGAGGGGCTGGGTCCTGGCACCCGGAGGGGAGGGGGCTCTGGTGGGTCAGAGCAGGGGGCCCGACTGTCTTGGAACCCCCCCCGACCAGCTCTGTGCCCCCTCCCCCTCCCTCCATCCTGAACAGGCCTCCCCACGTCCCCAGCCCATCACACAAACAGGCCTTGATCCCTGCCGGCAGAGCGCTGGGTGGGAGCGGGGTGTGGGGGGGCTGCTGCCCCCCACCCGGGGCGTGTCACACACAATCGCAGCCACACGCCGCACCGCGCAGCGCCACGGGGGGGCTCTCTGGAGGGGACGCCACTGGAGGGCCCCCCCCCCGGCAGAGCATGAGCAGCAGGGCCCATGGCATGCTCACGCCCCCTCTCTCTCGCACGCCGCCCCGGTGTCACGCCTGCCCCAGTGCTCTCTCGCACACACCCAGCGTGAGCAGCCCCCCCCCCCCACACACACAGAGCCTTTGTCTCCCGGACAGCCAGCCGGAGCGGCGCTGGTGTCGCACACTCGCGCACACTCGCGCTTTCGCACACTCACGTCCGGGCTGGCTCCGGTTTTGCTCCTAATCACATTAGCGTCGTGTTGTCACAACAGCCGCCCGGGAGGCGGCTCCCTTGTCTGAGTCGAGCAGCCCCCCCCCTCCCTGCTGACAGGCGGCTGCCTCCTAATTACACCCTGTGCTGGGGGGGGGGGACAAGGGGAAGCCCCCTGCACGCAGCTGTGCCGGGAGCTGCTCCAGCAGCCCCCCACTGCTGTGCATCTGCCCCCCCACTCCTGTGCAACAGCCCCCCGCCAGCAGCCTCCAAGCGTTCCCTTCCCCCAGAGCTTCCCTTCCGCCCTCCCCCCCATTGCTGTGGACAAAGTGGGGGTGCACCGGGCACTAGGAGACCTTGCATCCCTCCCCCACACATCCTCTCCTCCCCCCGCCAGCTGCAGACCCACCAGACCCCAGCGTCCGACCCCTGGGCTAAAGAACATCCAGCCCCCCGCAACCCACCACTTCGCACCCCGATCAGCTAGAGACCCTGCACCCCATCCCCTCCCTGCACCCCTGAAATCCTCCCCCTTCTGCACCCCCCAACCTCTATGCACCCCATCTCCTTCCTCCCTAATTGTCCCAAATCTGCTCCCTGCACCCTCCACTTTCAGAGCACCCCCCAACTCCCATCCCTGAACCCCAACTCCCCCCTACAGCCTCCAAACCCTCCAGCACCTACACCTCCATGCACCCCACCTCCTCCTTCCATGCACCCCCAAGTCTCCCCTCTTGCATCCCCACCTTCATGTACCCCCAGTTCCCCTCCATGCACCCCGAACTCCTCCCCTCTCTGCACCCCCAAATCCACCTCTCCTGCACCCCAATTCACCACTCTCCCTGCATCCCCCAAATCCACCCCCTGCATCCTCACCTCCAATGCACCTCTGCCTGCACCCCCCAAATCTGCCCCCTGCAACCGCATCTCCAATGCACCCCCCTCATCACTCCCCCCAAATCCGCCCCCTGCACCCGCACCCCCAATGCACCCCTCTCCCCGCACCCCCCAAATCCGCCCCCTGCACCGGCACCCCCAATGCACCCCTCTCCCCCCAAATCCGCCCCCTGCACCCGCACCCCCAATGCACCCCTCTCCCCGCACCCCCAAATCCGCCCCCTGCACCGGCACCCCCAATGCACCCCTCTCCCCGCACCCCCCAAATCCTCCCCCTGCACCGGCACCCCCAATGCACCCCTCTCCCCGCACCCCCCAAATCCTCCCCCTGCACCGGCACCCCCAATGCACCCCTCTCCCCGCACCCCCCAAATCCGCCCCCCTGCACCCCGCACCCCCAATGCACCCCTCTCCCCGCACCCCCCCAAATCCGCCCCCTGCACCGGCACCCCCAATGCACCCCTCTCCCCGCACCCACCAAATCCGCCCCCTGCACCGGCACCCCCAATGCACCCCTCTCCCGCGCACCCCCCATATCCTCCCCCTGCACCCGCACCCCCAATGCACCCCTCTCCCCGCACCCACCGTCTCTCTCCGCCAAGCCAGCAATCCCCGCAGCCCCCTCCCCGCGCGCCCCCCGCACCTCGGCGGCTCCCTACCTGCCGGGCCGCCAGCCCCGCCGCCCGACCCGAGCCGGCTGCGCGGGGACGGATGCGCCTCCCCCGCTCCCGGCGCGCAGAGCCGAGCAGGTGCCGGGTCCCCCCGCAGAGCCCGCGCCGGCCGCCAGGGGGAGCCCGCGCCCGGCCGGAGACGCCAAGCGCGGAGGGGGGGGGGCCCGCGGGGAGATGCGGGACCCCCAGCCCGAGGCAGCGCCCCCCCCCCCGGCCTGGCCAGCCAGGGGGGCACCAGGGGGGCTCGCACAGAGTGGGGGGAGGAGCGAGGGGTCCCCCCATAACCCAGCCCCCCACCTCAGAGAGGCCGCAGCACTGCCTGGCCAGGGGGTCCCCACTTACCCCCCCACCCCCCCCACCCCAGAGAGGCCGCAGCACTGCCTGGCCAGGGGGTCCCCACTTACCCCCCACCACCCCCCACCCCAGAGAGGCCGCAGCACTGCCTGGCCAGGGGGTCCCCACTTACCCCCCCACCCCCCCCACCCCAGAGAGGCCGCAGCACTGCCTGGCCAGGGGGTCCCCACTTACCCCCCCACCCCCCCACCTCAGAGAGGCCGCAGCACTGCCTGGCCAGGGGGGTCCCCACTTACCCCCCCACCCCCACACCCCAGAGAGGCCGCATCACTGCCTGGCCAGGGGGTCCCCACTTACCCCCCCACCCCCCACACCCCAGAGAGGGCCGCAGCACTGCCTGGCCAGGGGGTCCCCACTTACCCCCCCCACCCCCACACCCCAGAGAGGCCGCAGCACTGCCTGGCCAGGGGGTCCCCACTTACCCCCCCACCCCCCCACCCCAGAGAGGCCGCAGCACTGCCTGGCCAGGGGGGTCCCCACTTACCCCCCCCACCCCCCCACCTCAGAGAGGCCGCAGCACTGCCTGGCATGGGGTCCTCACGTACCCCCCCACCCCTACACCCCAGAGAGGCTGCAGCACTGCCTGGCATGGGGGTCCCCACGTACCCCCCCACTCCCACACCCCAGAGAGGCCGAATCACTGCCTGGCCAGGGGGACCCCACTTACCCCCCCCCCACCCCCACACCCCAGAGAGACCACATCACTGCCTGGCATGGGGGTCCCCACTTACCCCCCCACCCACACACCCAGAGAGGGCCGCAGCACTGCCTGGCCAGGGGTCCCCACTTACCCCCCCCCCCACCCCCACACCCCAGAGAGACCGCATCACTGCCTGGCATGGGGGTCCCCACTTACCCCCCCACCCACACACCCCAGAGAGGCCGCAGCACTGCCTGGCCAGGGGTCCCCACTTACCCCCCCACCCCCACACCCCAGAGAGGCCGCATCACTGCCTGGCCAGGGGTCCCCACTTACCCCCCCACCCCCACACCCCAGAGAGGCCGCAGCACTGTCTGGCCAGGGGTCCCCACGTACCCCCCCCACTCCCACACCCCAGAGAGGCCGCATCACTGCCTGGCCAGGGGTCCCCACGTACCCCCCACCCCCACACCCCAGAGAGGCCGCAGCACTGTCTGGCCAGGGGTCCCCACTTACCCCCCCCACCTCTACACCCCAGAGAGGCCGCATCACTGCCTGGCCAGGGGGTCCCCATGTACTCAGCCCCCCACCCCCAGAGGCAGCTGCATGTTGGGCGAGGGGTCTGCCAGTGGGGAGGGGTGATGCTGGCCAGGCTTGGGGAGGAGAGACCTGGCTGCTATCGGTTACGCGCGCACACACACACACGTGTGCAAGGTCATGGGTCCCCCTGCCGCTGGCACACGCCCACCGGTGAGGAACCCGCCAGTCGCCATGTCGGAGCCACGGGGGCCATGACTGGAGGACAAAATCCCTGGAGTGGCCGGGTGGGGGTGTTTCTCCGCCCTTCCATCCCCACCAGGCCTGCTTGCCACCAGACACAGGGGCTCCGTGCACCAGGGCGTGCACCATGGGGCTAGTGTCGGCGAGGGGCTGCAGGGGCCACGGCTGTTAGGCTGGGCCCTGGAGCCAGGCAGGGTGAAGGGGGGGGAGTTTGGCCCCACCAGGGCCGAGGACAGGTTTGTGTGCTCACAATCACACCCACCCTCGCACAATTGATTTGCACGGCTGTAGCGTCAGGACGGTGTGAAAGACATCCCTGTGCATGGACCTGCACACCGCTGGGTGCTGCTGCAAAAGGTGGGGGGAGGCAGGGAGCTGGGGGGGCACAAGCTTTCGCCCCCTCCTGCACACCCACAGGCCAGAGCAGGATGGCCTGCACCCCACAGGCCAGAGCAGGATGGGGCAGCGCAGGGAGCACAGACAAGTTGTGAGGGGAGCCAGGCTGCGTGTGGAGAGGGCCAAGGGGGTTGGGTGTTACAGGAGCCGAGCAGAGAGGGGAGGTCACAGGAAAAGGGGGGGCTGGGCAGCCCACAGGGGGGAGGCAAGCGTGTGAGTCCCCGTGAATACACGGGGGGGGGCGAGTCCCTGCGTGCGAGGCAGCCATGTGGCCGAGTGGGGAGACGCCGGCCTGGCAGCTCCCTGCCCGTCTCCGTCTCCGCGCCGGGCGCTGATGCCAAGTGACAGCCGGGCCTGAGGGGGCAGCGGCCATGAGAAAGAGCAATTACCCGGCCCTGGGGCTCTGGCGCACGCACGAGGCGGGGGGCTGCTGGGTGCAGGCTCAGCTCCAACCCAGCAGCCAGAGAACCCAGGAGTCCTGGCTCCTGCCCCCTTCCCACCCCCCGGTCCCCACCTTCCCTGCACCCCCCCTCCAATGCAGCCCACAGCTCCTCCAGGAAGACTGGCAGCAGGGGGGTGAGGACTGGCCGTCTCCATGGAAACGGTCTCCGTGGCAATGGGCCTATTCAGCATCTTTTCCCCAGGGCTGCGCCAGGCAACCTGACCAGTGGATGGGGGGGACCAGGGTCAAGGGGGGGAGCAGGGAGTTGGGCAGGGGTAGGGGCAGGAGACTTGGGGGGCTCAGGGCAGGTGGCAGCCCCAGTCCCTGCCTCTTCCCCCCCCCCTCCCCTGCCCAGATCCCACTCCCTCGCCTACGCCCCACCCCAGAGGTGGCCGCAACCTCCTGGCACCAGTCCCTGAAGAGGCATTAACGGGGTCCCGGACACCCAGTGTCCCCGGCATCCAGCCAGACAGGCCATTTAATTAAAGGCAGACAGCAGCGCAGAGCCCAGGGCTGCCAGGGATGGGGGGGTGGGTGTGCAAGCCCATTAGCTAACCCTCCCTCCCCCTGCCCGGGGCTCCCCGCCATAAGCAGCCCCCACTGTACCCCACAGCGTTCCCTGAATGGGAATGTGTCCTCTGGGGGCACCGGCTCTGTCCCCAGGGCAAGGCCTGGCTGGCTCGGGAGGGGGGCACCCAGCCCCGCTAGGGGGCACCGGCTCCAACCCTGCCCTGGGGTGGGTGCTGACCTGGACTGGGGGGCAGGGAATGGGGGACATGGGACTTTTCCCCGCTACAGGGGCCCAGGTCCCCTCTGACCGGCCTAGCTGGCTCGGGGCAGGGAATGGGGCAGGGGCCTGTCCCTTCTGTGGGGGGCCAGCTCCCACCTGGCCCCAGGGCCTGGCTGGCTGAGGGGTGGAAATGGGGCAGGAGGGCTTTTCCCTTCTAGGGGGCACTGGCTCCCACCTGGCCCCAGGGCAGGGCCCGGCTGATTGAGGGGGGGGCAGAATTTCCCCTCTAGGGGGGCTCTGACTCCAAACTCCCCCTCCCCCAGCCGGTCTGCGGCTCCATCTCCTGCCTCAGCTTTTAACTTAATTAGCCAAGTCGCCAATTAATCTCCCGAGACGCAGAGAGAATTAGCGCGGGGGGGGGGGGGGGCTGGAATGCCGAGGCCCTGCCAGCGGGGGAGGGGGTCGGTTTGCAGGGCTGCTCCTTGTGGGAGGCAGGGGCGTGGGGGGCTGCAGAGAGCTGGAAGGGGGGTTAGGGGGGGCCTATGGGCCCCAATCCCAGCCCTGGCCGGCTCCGAGGAGTTTTAACCCCCCCCCCCGGGCGGGCTCATTAATGAGGAGGCGCCGATGCTAATTACCCAGCTGCGACTGTGGGTGTGAAGGGGAAGCGATAGAGCCGCCGCCGCCCGGCTGCACAGCGCACAGGGATGGGGGCCCGGACTCCTGGGTTCCCCCCCCCAGCCCGGGGGGGGGGGCTGGGAGCCAGGGGCGTCCCCCCCCCGTTGCCGCCCCCCCTCGTTAGCAGGCAGCCTATCACAGGGAGCCTGGCCCCCCAAAGGCCCCTCCCCATCACCGGGCCCCACGAGGGACCTGGTCACCCCTCTGTCCACGGCCGCCCCCCCAGCTCTGCCCAGGCGTACCCCGACCTCAGAGCTCCCTGCCCCTCTGGGGCTGGCTTGGGGAAGCTAAGATCCTGGGGGTCCTTGCCCTGGGAACTGGGGGGTTCTCAGTGAGTGGGGCTGGGTTGCCCCAACCCCCCCCCCCCCGCCTCTGGGGGAGGGGCTATGGAGAAGTGAAGGGGCGGGGCTGCGTGTTGCGGTCCCACTCCACGACCCCGTGGGAGACACCACTCCCCGTCTGGCTGGGGATAGGTCGGGCGAGTCACATGGAGGCCAACCCCCGCTCCTGATTGGATGGATTAATTTCCCACCCAAACACCCCCACGGGTGACACTGGTGGAAAGTGGGGGCTCTGGGTGGATCCCCTCCCTATGAGATAATGGGGGAAGCGATGCCCTACTAGCCCCCGACCAAGCAACACCCGCCCCCGCTGGGCTGTCACGGGCAGCAGTAGTAGGTTGTTACCCTCTCCTGAGGAGGAGAGTTTGCGGGGCCTGGGACCAGGCAGGAATGCAGGGCATGGGGGGGGGGGGGGGCTGGGAAAGATAGCGATAAGCGTAGGACATATCCCCCCCCCCATGGCTGGCGTGCACCCCGGGAGGGGAGAGGCGCACAGCCCCCAGCCCCACGGGGGGGGGGGGGCAAGAGACGCAGTCACAGCACCATCCTGGGGGACACACCCGGCCCCCCCGACACTCCCCAGTGCACAAACACCTCCTCCCCCAACTCCACACGCGTGTGCAAAGCCGCCTGGCACGCGCGCTCACAAACTCACGCTCGCGGGGGCCGTATCCCGTAGAGTTTATATTTGCAAATAAAATCAGTAAATTACATCGGTTCCTCTATACACGGGGCGGGGGCCACCGGCTGGTGGGGGCACATTGCGGGGGGGCGGGGGATCATTTAGGGGGAGACGGAGGATCAGTTGGAGGAAAAGAAGGGGGCGGCGGACGCATCGGCGGGGGGCCGGGAGAGGACAGACACGTGACAGCAGGAGTTTTGTGAGTTCAGGCAGCCCCTCCCATCAGGAAATTGGCACATTTTATTACATTCAGTCTCGAGAGTCTCTGCTGGGGGAGGGGTGGGGGCCAGGACTCCTGGGTTCTCTCCCCACCACTGGGAGGGGAGTGGGGGCCAGTGGTTAGAGCAGGGAGGCAGGACTCCTGGGTTCTCTCCCCACCACTGGGAGGGGAGTGGGGGCCAGTGGTTAGAGCAGGGAGGCAGGACTCCTGGGTTCTCTCCCCACCACTGGGAGGGGAGTGGGGACCAGTGGTTAGAGCAGGGAGGCAGGACTCCTGGGTTCTCTCCCCACCACTGGGAGGGGAGTGGGGGGTAGTGGTTAGAGCAGAAGAGGGGCTGGGGGCCAGGGCTCCTGGGTTCTCATGGGGGGGAGGGTTCTCGGGGGCAGCACAGCTAGTAGGGGGGCAGTAATTATGCTAGAGGGCTGGACACTGGGGTAATAACAGCAGGGGGTCCCACTCCCCCCTAAAGCCGGACCCTTAAGGGGAGCTGCCTCCCTGAGCAGCACCCCCCAAACGGGGAGGTTGGAGTCACCGCAGTCCTCAGCCCCTCATACACGGGCAGCCCCCCTCCCAGAGCCGGGGAGAGAACCCAGGAGTCCTGGCGCCCCCCCCCACCCCTCCCCTGCTCTAACCACTGGTGCCCGCTCCCCTCCCAGGAGTTGGGTGGGAGCCCAGGCTGGAGAGGGTTTGGGGGGTCTGGAAGACATTCTAGTGTGTCGTTTCGCTCCCTCGCGGGGTTGAGGGGGGCCGGCGCGGGGAGTCCGACGAGATGAGACGAGACGAAAGCCCTTAAGAGACGGCCAGGTGGCCATGGGGAGAGGGAGGGGGAGCCAGGGGTCCACAGTGGGAGGGTGAGGGGGTCCCAAGAGGGAAGAGCGCCCCGGTCCCGGACCCAGTCTTGTTATCCCTGACGTGGTGAGAAGTGGAGGGCAGGGCCCCCCTGGACGGAGCGTCACGCCGGGCATCACAGCCAAAAACCAGGGGCACCCCCCTCCCCGCCCCCCCCCACAGTCCCAACAGGGGTTTGCCCAGCCCCGGGGTACCACAGTCCTGGGCCCACCGCAACACCCCACTTCTTTGGCAGCATCGGCCGGGGGCAGAGCCCAGAGGCCCTGCCCAGGGCCCCCCCAAATTCAGGGGGAGCAGAACTTCAGAGACCAGTGAGTGGGAGGGGTTAGAAACAGGTGAGGGTCCCCCAGCTGGCAGCCCCCCCACCCCAGTTGGGACCATTCTTCGGAAGCCCCCCTGCCTTGTGCCTACCCCCCCCATCCTGCTGCACCCTAAACACTTGCCCATGGCAAGGCACCCCTCCCTCCTGGCACTCGAGGGGGGTGGCTTGCCCCGCCCAGCCCACCAAGGCACGCACAGCCCCGCACACGGGGGGTGAGAAAGGGCGACTGGATCTGTGCAGTAGGGGCTCCCGTGCAAGCTGGTGGGTGAGGGGAGAATGAGCGTGCACAGACAATGGCGTGAGCCCTTGCCCGACTGTCCTCGTGCAAGCCCGTGCTCCCAGTGTGCACGTGCTGGCAATAGTGCGAAGAGGCACCCAGCTGCATGTGTGCGTGAGGGCAATGGTGCAAGCCGGTGCGCAGTGCAGCATGCCAGTGACCGATGGCACGAGCAGGGTTGGAGCACACGGACCGTGAAGCCAGCGGCTGAAAGGCGGAATGGGCACACGAGCGCTGGTGCACGCCTGGCTGGAATGAAGCGTCCACGTGAGCAATGGTGGGACGTGCAGCAGGTGCACACACGAGCAACAATGTATGCTGCTCCTCGGGGGTGCAAACATACAAGGTAGCGTGAAGGAGACTACACAGGCAATGCATGGTACAGAGTGCACACACTAGTGACGATGGCGGGTGCCTAGGTGAGAGCTCAAGCCCGTGCAGAGGGAAATGTGCACGTGGAAGCGATGGTGTGACGAGGCAAGCGTGCATGCACAAGCGACAGAGTATGCGGCGTCTCAGCGGGCAAATGTACAAGCTAGTGCATAGCCGAGTGTACACATTCCCTCGATGGTACGTGGCGCGCACACCAGCGATCGTGCCGGTGGTGAGCGTGCACGTATGAGCAATGGTGCGAGCCGGTGCACAAAGACGAGCAACGGGTCAGTTACACATGGGTGCCTCCCTCACCCACCAGCACCCTCTGCCCCCTCCTGGGATTAAGGGCCCCCTCTTCACATGGGGGGATCATTGCGGGGGGCCCTTGCGTTCTGGGGGGGACACTGCCACGGCCCTGCGCCGCGGGTCCTCCTTGCTCCCGCGGCAGGTACAGTCAGGCCTCGGTGTCCGGGGGGCAGGGGCTCGCTCATCACCTCTCCAGGAAGAGCTTGAGGGCGCGGTCAATGTTCATACGGTGCCCCACGCGGGTGACGCCCAGGTCGATGTAGTCCTCCTTGGTGAGCGAGGGCAGGTGGGAGCCGTCGATCTCGTTGTCCAGGAAGCGCTCCCGGTGCTCGCCCAGCTTCAGGTACTCCAGCCAGTCGGCCACGTCGAATTTGGTCCAGAAGGCCAGCGGCTTGGCCCCGAAGGGCTTGTCCGTGGCCGGGGGCAGGAAGTGGGTGGGCGAGAGGGAGCGGCTGCCGGAGGGGAAGTCGGGGAAGGGGCAGGGGCCCGCGGTGGGCGAGCCGCGCAGGTCGTAGAGGCCGCCGTAGAGGGGGACGGAGGGCAGGATGGGCAGGGAGGAGGGGCGCGGCACCGGGCTGATCTTGTGCTCGGAGGGCAGGGTGGCGGGGCTGGGGGCCCGGCGCAGGGCCGGCCGGATGTCGAACTCCACGCTCTTCGGGGGCTTGGCGCCCGGCCCCACCTTGGGCCAGTTGTGGAACAGGCTGCCCGGCGGCTTGGAGGGACCCAGGGGGGCCGTGGCGTCCTCAGAGAGCCTGGGGAGGGAGAGACGGTCACGGGGCGCCCCCCCCCACAGCAAGCTGACCACCCCCCCGGCCGCCTCCCTCCGTACTTGCACCCAGAAGAGGCCAAAGCTGGACCCCCCCCACCTCCAGGGGAGGGAGTGCCGGATCCCCCCCAGATTTGCACAAGCACGCACGAGCAGTCACGGGCAGCAGCACACTCGCGGCACACGATGACAGATCGGCCCGGGGACTCATCTGCAGAGTGGGGACTCGCCGCCTCGAGGGCCGCCCGGGGATCTGCCCCGCCCTGCTGGGAGGGGCTGGGGCTCGGGGCAGGACTCCTGGGTTTCCACCCAGGCCTGGGAGGGGAGCCGGGTGCAGTGGTTAGAGCGGGGGGGGTCAGGGCTCCTCATTCATCTCTTGCCACCCCAGCTTGTCCCCAAAGTTACTCCCATGCCCCCCACACCCTGTCCTGTGGCTGGGGGGCTCCCATCTCCCACGGGTGAACCCCCCACTGCAGACAAGTTTTTGGGGGGGCGGGCTCTGTGCACGCACAATGTGGGGGGCCCCACGACAGGGCTGGACTCCCGAGGGGGGAGGGGCCCTGCCCTGGAGCGGACTCCCTCTAGCCACCGGGCGCTCGGCTGTGGGGAGAGGAAGGCATCCAGGGGTGCGGATGGGGGGGTGCCCCCCTGCCCACCCACACTCCCTCTCCCCCCCCCCCCCGCGCCACGACCCTACGAGCCGGGCGTGAAACCCAAACCAACCCCAAGCAAACACGAGCGGTGGCAAGGCAGCAGGGCGAGAGGCATGCACGGGGAGGGGGGGGGCCGGCGGCCACGGCGGCTTCCTCCGTCCGTCCGTCCGTCCTCCTCCCGACGCTACCTTTGCCGCTGCAGGGAGCCGGGCCGGTCGGCGCCGAAGGAGCCCGCGCCGTCCGAGGGCCGGGCCCACGACATCCCGCTCATCTGCTGCAGCTTGGAGCTGAGCTCGCTGATCATGCTGGCCTTCATGGCCGAGACGGGCGAGGCCTTGGCAGCGCCGGGCCCGCCCTCCTCCCAGGCCAGGGTGGGCGAGCGGCGCTGGGGGGCGGGCGGCTCCTGGGCGGGGGCGGGCGTGAGGGCGAAGACGCTCTCGGCGCAGGCCGCCACGGAGATGGTGGAGCTGGTGGGGGTGGCGGGGTCGCGGCGGGCGGGGAACGGCCGGGAGCGCAGCTTGCTGGACAGGGGGCCTTTCTCGGCGGGGCCCCCAAAGGCCTGGCCGTCCATGTAGGTGATGTAGCTGTCCACCAGCTCCGCGCCCTCGCTGGACAGCCCCGACATGCTGGACAGGGTGGAGACGGAGCTGATGGTCTCCAGGTGGTGGTCGCTGCTGCTCCGGCTGTCGATCTCCTCGATGCCCGAGTCGGTCACCGCCTCGGGGGGCTCGGGCGCCGGGATCTGGATGGAGGACACCACCGAGGAGAAGTTGACGTGGGGGGCCTCCCGGGGCTCGGGCCCGCCGCCCTGTGTCAGCGTGGCCACCTCGCTGTCGTAGGAGGTCAGGCTGGAGGCGGTGGAGTCCAGGGCGGGGGCGGGGGCGGGCGCCGGCTCCGGGGCGGGCGGGGCGGGGGGCTCCCGGCCGGCCTTGGGCGAGTCGGGCTTCTCGAAGCTGTTGGAAAACTCGAGGGGCGGGGGCAGCGGCTCCGTGAAGAGGAACTCGTCGTCCACGTCGATGGAGGGGGCGGGCGGGGGGAGGACCAGCAGGGGCAGCCCGTTCTCCTCCACCGCCCGGGCCGGCGGGTCCCCAGCCCCCGGCTTGCTCTCCTCCCGGGGCCGGCAGTTCTCCACGAAGCGCACGTGGAGCTCCAGCTTCTCGGCCGCCCCCGGCTCCTCGGCCCGCTTCTCCCCGCCCCAGGGGGCCCCCTTGGGCTCCGCCAGGGCCCGGCGCCGGGGGCTCTCCGCCTGCTCTGGGCGCGGCTCGCCCGCCGGTACCCCCCACAGGCGCAGGATGGAGCTGCCCCCTCCGGCGGGCTCCGGCGCCACCTCCCCAAACCGGGGCGAGGACGGGCGCGACCGCCGCTCCTCCGCCTCTGCCCGGCCTTGCTGCAGCTGCTGGGACTGCGACTCCTGCAGCGCCCGCTCCCGGGCCACGAGCGCCAGCCCCAGGGGCGAGCTGGGGTCCAGGATCTTCCCCGTCAGCGGGTGGATGAGGGGCGGCACGCTCCCGCTGCCGGGCCGCGGCTGGAGCTGGGGCAGGAAGCTGGAGCAGACGGTGGTGAAGGCGCTGGTGGTGCCGGCGGCCCCGTAGGCCTTGGAGGTGCGTGGCTGGTAGTAGGTGCCCGGCGGCAGGGGCTGGCTGTAGCTGAGGTGCAGGTAGGGCTCTGCCGAGAACATGCCCTCGTCGATGCTCTTGGAGTGCCGGAGCCGGGGCGCCGGCGCCGGCTCGGGCGCCTCGTCCTCAGGCACCTCGGTGGAGAGGAAGAGGGCGGAGCGGCGGCGGGCCTCGCTGTGCCACTCGCGGTCCCGCCGGGCCGCGCCCACCAGGGCGGCGCCGAACTGGCTGGTGAAGTCCATGCTGTTGTGGAGGGGCAGGGCGGGCACCGGGGCCGGCTCCGGCTGCCCCTCGGCCTCCATGCTGCTGCCCTGGCTGCTGCGCCCGCTGCTGCTGGTGGAGGGGGCCTTGATGACGATGGTGGGGATGGCGATGGAGCTCTTCTCCGGGGCGGGCGAGGGCGGCGGGGCGGGCGGGGCGTGGGCGCCGGCGCTCGGCTGCTGCCGCTGCTCGTCCTCCACCTTGGTCTGCTTCACCAGCGGGCCCTTGCGGCGCAGCGGCTTGGCCGGCACGTACATGGCGGTGCTGGCGGCCCGGCCCGGCAGGTTGTAGTAGCGCAGCTCCGGGGGCGGGTGGTGCCCGCGCCAGCCCCGGGGGGCCCCGGCCTCCGCCCCGCGGCTCAGCTCCTGGCGGTACATGGCCAGCTTCTCCCGCCGGGCCGGGCCCTCCAGGGCGGGCGGCTCCTGGTGCAGCGAGGCCGGGTACAGCTTGGCCTCGGCGGCCGGGTTGAAGGTGGAGCGCACGGCGGGCGTGAGCCGGCCCGTGGCCGAGGGCGGGGTGCTGTAGGGGGGCTCGGGAGGGGAGGTGGTGGGGGGAGGGGGGATCTCCTCCGAGCCGGGCACCGACAGGCTGCGGGTGAACTTCATGGCCGGGGGAGCCAGGTAGGGCTTCTCGTCCTCCACTGAGCCTGGGGACAGACGGACACAAGTCGGCCAGTGACCCAGAGAGCCCTGGCACCCAGTGCCCCCACCCCCGCTCTAACCACTAGCTCCCATGACCCTCCCGCAGCTGGGGGGAGAACCCAGGAGTCCTGGCTTCCAGTCCCGCCCCCTCCCCCCCACTCCCTAACCACTAGACCCCACTCCCGTCCCAGAGCCGGGGAGAGCACCTACCCCAGCCCCCCCCCGCTCTAACCACTAGACCCCACTCCCGTCCCAGAGCCGGGGAGAGCACCCACCCCAGCTCCCCCCCCCGCTCTAACCACTAGACCCCACTCCCGTCCCAGAGCCGGGGAGAGCACCCACCCCAGCTCCCCCCCCCCCGCTCTAACCACTAGACCCCACTCCCGTCCCAGAGCCGGGGAGAGCACGCACCCCAGCTCCCCCCCCGCTCTAACCACTAGACCCCACTCCCGTCCCAGAGCCGGGGAGAGCACCCACCCCAGCTCCCCCCCCCCGCTCAAACCACTAGACCCCACTCCCATCCCAGAGCCGGGGAGAGCACCCACCCCAGCTCCCCCCCCCTCGCTCTAACCACTAGACCCCACTCCCGTCCCAGAGCTGGGGAGAGCACCCACCCCAGCTCCCCCCCCCGCTCTAACCACTAGACCCCACTCCCGTCCCAGAGCTGGGGAGAGCACCCACCCCAGCCCCCCCCCGCTCTAACCACTAGACCCCACTCCCGTCCCAGAGCCAGGGAGAGCACCCACCCCAGCTCCCCCCCCCGCTCTAACCACTAGACCCCACTCCCGTCCCAGAGCCGGGGAGAGCACCCACCCCAGCCCCCCCCGCTCTAACCACTAGACCCCACTCCCGTCCCAGAGCCGG
This sequence comes from Pelodiscus sinensis, assembly GCF_049634645.1. Lineage (NCBI taxonomy): Eukaryota > Metazoa > Chordata > Testudines > Trionychidae > Pelodiscus > Pelodiscus sinensis. Next base: position 704,320 of record NW_027465846.1, read on the forward strand.
GGAGAGCACCCACCCCAGCTCCCCCCCCCGCTCTAACCACTAGACCCCACTCCCGTCCCAGAGCCGGGGAGAGCACCCACCCCAGCCCTCCCCGCTCTAACCACTAGACCCCACTCCCGTCCCAGAGCCGGGGAGAGCACCCACCCCAGCCCCCCCCCCGCTCAAACCACTAGACCCCACTCCCGTCCCAGAGCCGGGGAGAGCACCCACCCCAGCCCCCCCCGCTCTAACCACTAGACCCCACTCCCGTCCCAGAGCCGGGGAGAGCACCCAGGAGTCCTGGCTCCCAGCCCCCTTGCTCCAAACCCCTCTGCCCCCCAAAGTAAGAGACAGAACCCAGGAGTCCTGCCGTGAACATCTCTCCCACCCCCGCCCGGCTCCCCTCCCAGTCCGGCCCACCTCACCGATGGATTTCTGGCGCAGCATGAGGCCCTGGGAGGCACCGGGGGGCAGATACGACGGGCGCTCATAGCTGGCCTGCCCCATCCGATGCGGCTCGAAGTTGGACTGCAGAGACAGGGGGGTGAGGGGAGTGAGTGGCAAGCGAGCGAGGGCACCGCCCAGGGCAGGAAAAGGCTTAGGGTGGGGTCACAGGCAGGGAGATGGGGACATCCTGGGGAGAGAACGCAGGAGTCCTGACTCTCCCCACCCCCGCCACCAGACCCACCTCCCCCCTGGGACAGGCAGCAGAGTTCAAACAGAAGGCGGTATTTCTTCATACAATGCACACAGTTAACCTGTGGAACTCCTCGCCACAGGATGTTGTGGGACAAGACAATTAGAGGATTCAATGGCCATCGAGCTATTAGCCAGGCTGGGAATGGACAACGGGAGGGATCACTGGATGGCTCCCTGCTCTGTTCCCTCCCTCTGGGGCACCTGGCACCGGCCAGTCGGAATACAAGTCCGTGGACTAGATGGACCCGTGGTGTGAACCAGTCTGGCTGCTCGTACGTCCTGGTGCCCAGCCTCACTACTCTAACCACTACACCCCACTCCCCTCCCAGAGCCAGGGACGGAACCCAGGTGTCCTGGTTGCCACCGCAGCTGTAACCACTAGACCCCACCCCCCTGTCGTGCCCGGGGAGCCGAGCCCGTCCTACCTCAGAGGTGAAGTAACCCTTGTGGCCCCGGGGCTTGCCCAGGGACGGGAGCGCACCGGGGCTGGGCCCCTCCCCGACGCTGATCGTCTGCTGAGCGGCCGCCAGGATCTCGTCCAGCTTGTCTGCGGGGGGAGGGAGGGCACAGACAGAGGGTGAGGGGGCTGGCCCCGCCCTGCCCCACATCCGGGGGGGCTCTCCCCCCTACTCATCCTTCCACACCCTCACTCCAGGCACCCTGGGCTGGGGACCAGAACCCTGTGGATTGGCCGTCCCACTCCCCATGCCGCTGGGGTGCAACAGAACCCAGGAGTCCTGGCACCCAGCCCCCCCCCCCCCAACCACTAGGCCCCACTCCCCTCCTGGAGCCAGGCAGAGAACCCTGCTCTGACCCAGCAGCCCCCTCTCCCTCCCTTACTCAGTGCCATCTGATAGACTGTCCTCTTCTTCTCCGTGGCCAGCGCTGGCTCGTAATCTGCGGGGCAGAAAGAGGAGGGCAGTTGTAGCGGGTGAGGGCGGCAGAGCAGCGGGCGGGGGGAGAGCGAGAACTGGGGGGAGGGCAGCATGAGCTGGAGGGAAGGGGCACAGTGAGCGGGCGGCTAGGCGTGGAAATGGGGGGCTGGGAGGGGGAAGCAGGAGGAGGGTTGGGAAGTGGATGGGGGTGGCTGGCACAGGCAGGAGCGGTGGGGCGCTGGGGGCTGGTACAGGCGTTAGGGGCGCTGGGAGCTGGGGGGCTGGCACAGGCTGGGTTTGGGGGTGCTGGGAGCCGGGGGGCTGGCACACGCTGGGTTTGGGGGCGCTGGGAGCCGGGGGGCTGGCACAGGCTGGGTTTGGGGGCGCTGGGAGCCGGGGGGCTGGCACAGGATGGGTTTGGGGGCGCTGGGAGCCGGGGGGCTGGCACAGGCTGGGTTTGGGGGCGCTGGGAGCCGGGGGGCTGGCACAGGCTGGGTTTGGGGGCGCTGGGAGCCGGGGGCTGGCACACGCTGGGTTTGGGGGTGCTGGGAGCCGGGGGGCTGGCACAGGCTGGGTTTGGGGGCGCTGGGAGCCGGGGGGCTGGCACAGGCTGGGTTTGGGGGTGCTGGGAGCCGGGGGCTGGCACACGCTGGGTTTGGGGGCGCTGGGAGCCGGGGGGCTGGCACAGGCTGGGTTTGGGGGTGCTGGGAGCCGGGGGCTGGCACACGCTGGGTTTGGGGGTGCTGGGAGCTGGGGGGCTGGCACAGGCTGGGTTTGGGGGCGCTGGGAGCTGGGGGGCTGGCACACGCTGGGTTTGGGGGAGTTAGGAGCCGGGGGGTTGGCACAGGCCGGGTTTGGGGGCGCTGGGAGCTGGGGGGCTGGCACACGCTGGGTTTGGGGGAGTTAGGAGCCGGGGGGCTGGCACACGCTGGGTTTGGGGGAGTTAGGAGCCGGGGGGCTGGCACCGGCTGGGTTTGGGGGAGTTAGGAGCCGGGGGGCTGGCACCGGCTGGGTTTGGGGGAGTTAGGAGCCAGGGGGCTGGCACCGGCTGGGTTTGGGGGAGTTAGGAGCCGGGGGGCTGGCACAGGCTGAGTTTGGGGGCGCTAGGAGCCGGGGGGCTGGCACACGCTGGGTTTGGGGGAGTTAGGAGCCGGGGGGTTGGCACAGGCTGGGTTTGGGGGAGTTAGGAGCCGGGGGGCTGGCACACGCTGGGTTTGGGGGCGCTAGGAGCCGGGGGGCTGGCACACGCTGGGTTTGGGGGAGTTAGGAGCCGGGGGGCTGGCACCGGCTGGGTTTGGGGGCGCTAGGAGCCGGGGGGCTGGCACAGGCTGGGTTTGGGGGCGCTGGGAGCCGGGGGGCTGGCACAGGCTGGGTTTGGGGGCGCTGGGAGCTGGGGGGCTGGCACAGGCTGGGTTTGGGGGCGCTGGGAGCCGGGGGGCTGGCACACGCTGGGTTTGGGGGCGCTCGGAGCCGGGGGCTGGCACAGGCTGGTTTTGGGGGCGCTAGGAGCCGGGGGGCTGGCACAGGCTGGGTTTGGGGGCGCTGGGAGCCAGGGGGCTGGCACACGCTGGGTTTGGGGGAGTTAGGAGCCGGGGGGCTGGCACCGGCTGGGTTTGGGGGCGCTGGGAGCCGGGGGGCTGGCACAGGCTGGGTTTGGGGGCGCTGGGAGCCGGGGGGCTGGCACACGCTGGGTTTGGGGGCGCTCGGAGCCGGGGGCTGGCACAGGCTGGGTTTGGGGGCGCTAGGAGCCGGGGGGCTGGCACAGGCTGGGTTTGGGGGCGCTGGGAGCCAGGGGGCTGGCACACGCTGGGTTTGGGGGAGTTAGGAGCCGGGGGGCTGGCACCGGCTGGGTTTGGGGGCGCTGGGAGCCGGGGGGCTGGCACAGGCCGGGTTTGGGGGCGCTGGGAGCCGGGGGGCTGGCACAGGCTGGGTTTGGGGGTGCTGGGAGCAGGGGGGCTGGCATGGGGAAGCGGTGGAGGAAGCCTGGGGGGCAGCAAGGCCCCCGGGCGCGGGGCCCAGCCCCCACGCACTCACCAGTTCTCTTCTTCCAGGGCGAGACTGGGGGAGACAGCGAGACGGGAGAGCGTTAGACACGGGGCGGGCGTCCGCAGGGGGCTGGGCCCGGCTTGGGCAGGGCCCTGAGACAGACCCCCCCCGCCAGCCCCACCCCCGGGCCCAGCGCTCTCCTCCCACTCCCCCACGCCAAGCCGAGGCTCCCCCCTCCCCCAATCTGCGCGGGGGCCATGGCACGTACCTTTCTCCACTGCCCGGGGCCAAGGGAGAGCCGGTCCCGGGGGGGCGGGGAAGGGAGAGACACAGAGTGAGTCCTGCCCACAAGCCCCTCTGCCTCCCCCCACAGGCCCATTCCCCTCCCCCCACAGCCCCTGCCCAGCCCCTCTGGGAACTCTCCCCCATCCCAGTACAGACTCCCCCAGCAACCATCACCCCCCCCACACACCCTGCTGCAGGCCAGAGCCCCCCCCCACGCACCCTGATCGAGCCCAGAGCCCCCCCCACGCACCCTGATCCAGCCCAGAGGCCCCCCCACGCACCCTGATCCAGCCCAGAGCCCCCCCACGCACCCCCTTTCCAATCCCCACCCGCCTGCACCCCCTTACCCATCTCCTCCAGCTCGGAGGTCATGGATTTGGAGCGCAGCGAGATGGCTGGGGGGGGCAGTCGTTTCGTCTGCTGGGGGGCCGCTGGGGAGGCAAAAGGGATCCCAGGTGAGGACAGACACCAAGATCCCCAGAACCCCCCCTCCCACCGCAAGCCCGAGGCCCCGCTCCCCTCCCCAGAGCTCCAATAGAACCCAGGAGACCAGGTCCCCATAACCCCCCCGCAGCTCTAACCACTAGGCCCTGCTCCCCGCCCAGAGCGAACCCAGGAGTCCTGCCCCGGGCACAGGCGGGGGAGGGGCCGGTACCTTTCTTCCTCATGGCCTCTTCCATCTCGGGGTTCCTGGTTACCATGACGACCTTCACCATCAGGTTGTTGCCTCCCTGGCGGATCATGTTCACAACCTGCCGGTGCCCGACCTTCACCACGTTCTGCCCGTTCACCTGGGGGCGAGGCACAGGCCGGGAGACGGAGCCCTCGCGCCCGCCCGCCTGCCGCCGCCCTCCCCTGGCCCGCCTGCCGCCGCCGCCCTCCCCTCGTGCGCCCGCCCGGCCGCCGCCCGCCGCCGCCGCCCTCCCCTGGCCGCCCGCCTGCCGCCGCCGCCCTCCCCTCGCGCGCCTGCCCGCCGCCGCCGCCCGCCGCCGCCTTCCCCTCGCGCGCCCGCCCGCCGCCGCCGCCCTCCCCTCGCGCGCCCCGCCCGCCGCCTGCCCACCGCTGCCCCTCCCCTCGTACGCTCGCCCACCGCCGCCCCTCCCCTCACCCGCCGCCGCCCTCCCCTCACGCACCCGTCCGCTGCCCCCCACTTGCCCGCCGCCGCCGCCCTCCCCTTGCGCGCCCACCCGCCGCCGCCCTCCCCTCGCCCGCCCGCTGCCGCCGTCCCCTGGCGCACCCGCCCACCGCCGCCCCTCCCCTCGCGCGCCCGCCACCGCCGCCCTCCCCTGGCGTGCCCGCCCACCGCCGCCCCTCCCCTCGGTCGCCGGCCACCGCCGCCCCTCCCCTCACCCGCCGCCGCCCTCCCCTCACGCACCCGTCCGCTGCCCCCCACTTGCCCGCCGCCGCCGCCCTCCCCTTGCGCGCCCACCCGCCGCCGCCCTCCCCTCGCCCGCCCGCCGCCGCCGTCCCCTGGCGCGCCCGCCCACCGCCGCCCCTCCCCTCGCGCGCCCGCCACCGCCGCCCTCCCCTGGCGTGCCCGCCCACCGCCGCCCCTCCCCTCGGTCGCCGGCCACCGCCGCCGCCCTCCCCTTGCGCGCCCGCCCGCCCCCGCCCTCCCCTCGCGCGCACCGCTGCCCCCCGCTCACCCGCTGCCGCCGCCGCCCTCCCCTCGCTCCCGCCCGCTGCCCCTCCCCTCGCTCCCGCCCACTGCCACCCCTCCCCTTGCTCGCCCGCCGCCGCCCTCCCCTCATGCGCCCACCGCCACCCCCCCTTGCTCCCGCCCGCTGCCCCCCTGCTTGCCCGCTGCCATCCTCCCCTCTCTCCCGCCCGCCGCCCCTCCCCTCTCTCCCGCCCGCCACCTCCCCGCTCACCCGCCACCGCCCTCCACTCACTCCCACCTGCTGCCCCTCCCCTCGCGCACCCGCCACCGCCCCCCCCACTCGCCCGCTGCCGCCCCTCCCCTCACGCACCTGCCACCACCCCCCCGCTCACCCACCGCCGCCCCTCCCCTTGGTCCCGCCTGCCACCTCCCCTCACTCCCACTCGCCACCCCCCGGCTCGCCCACCGCCGGCCCTCCCCTCGCTCACCTGCCGCCACCCCTGCTCTTGCTTCTGCCCTGCTGCCCCCTCCCCCCTCACTCGCCCGCCACTGACCCTCCTCTTGCTCGCTCGCCCACCACCACCCCTCCCCCAGCTCCCGCCCCACCGCCCCTCCCCCCTCGCTTGCCCGCCTCCGCCCCTCCCCTCGCTCACCCGCCACTGCCTCTCCCCTTGCTCCCACCTCTCGACCCCTCTCCCGTCACTCTCCCGCCACCACCCCTCCCCTCGTTCCCGCCCCACGGCCCCTCCCCCGTCACTAGCCCGCAGCCGCCCCTCCCCCCTCCCTCCCTGCGGCCACTCCCCCCTCACTCACCCGCTACCCCTCCCCCATCGCTCCCGCCCCGCAGCCCCTTCCCTAGCTCCCGCCTCACCGCCTCAACCCCACTTGCCCATGGCCGCCCCTCCACCTCGCTCCCGCCCCACAGCATCTCGGCCCCCCCTTGCTCCTGCCCCATGGATCCTCCCCCACCACCGCCCCTCCCCTTAGCCCCCTCATTCCTGCCCCATAGCTCCTCCCCTCCCGCTCCCAACCCTCAGCCCCTTCCCGCTCTCCCCCCCGCTGCAACCCCTCCGCCCCTCACTCTTCACCCACAGCCCCTCCCTCCCAACCCACAACCACCCTGCAGAGTCCCTTCCACCCGACCTGCACTCCCCTTCCCTCCACCACCCCTCGCTCCCGCCCTGCAGCCCCCCCGCCCTGTCCTGCTCCTCCCAGCCCTGCTGGTGCCCCTCCCCACTGACAGGAGGGGTGAGCATAGGGAGCCCCCCCTTACCTCGATCAAGAAGTCCCCCATGCGGAGGCCGGCACGCCAGGCCACGCCCCCCTCATCCACGGATTCCAGGTACTGCAGGGCAGGGAAGGCCGGGGTGGGCGTGAACTCCTCGATGGGGGTCTGCGCTGTGGGGAGAGCGCGGGGTCAGTGGCAGGGATGGGAGGGAGATTTGGGCCCCCCCCTTTTCCCCAGTGCAGCTCCTTCCACTGCAGGGCAGACCCCGCATGGGCCCCTTCCGGGCAGCTCCAGGCATGGGCGCCCCCCGACAGCCCGCCTCCCGCTAAGAACTCCCACCCATGGACAGGCCCATTCTCCCCCTCCCCACTGCCTCCCAGCCCCTGCTCCCCCGTCCCGGCGGCCCCCTCACCCTTGGCTCCCCGCAGGACGAAACCAAACCCCTCGTTGTCCTTCTTCTGCAGCAAAACCGTCTTCTCCTTAATGATGTAGTCACTGCAAGAGACGCGGGGGGGGGATGTCAGAGGGGCTCGTGAGCTCTCATCACCCTGCCCCCTCCCCTGCCCCTGCCCCACACTGCCACGGCTGCACATGGCCGCCGCCCCCACTGCAATCTCCCTCTGCCCGCATGCAGGGCCCCGGCACAGCCATCATCCCACCCCACATGCAGTGTACTCGCACTGCACTCACCCCCTTCCTGCACGCACTGTACTCGCACTGCACTCACCCCCTTCTGTCTGCAGTGTACTTGCACTGCAATCACCCCCTTCCTGCACACAGTGTACTCGCACTGCACTCACCCCCTTCTGTCTGCAGTGTACTTGCACTGCACTCTCCCCCTTCCTGCACGCACTGTACTCGCACTGCACTCACCCCCTTCTGTCTGCAGTGTACTTGCACTGCAATCACCCCCTTCCTGCACGCACTGTACTCGCACTGCGCTCACCCCTTCTGTCTGCAGTGTACTTGCACTGCAATCACCCCCTTTCTGCACGCAGTGTACTTGCACTGCACTCACCCCCTTCCTGCACGCACTGTACTCGCACTGCACTCACCCCCTTCTGTCTGCAGTGTACTTGCACTGCAATCACCCCCTTCCTGCACGCAGTGTACTCGCACTGCACTCACCCCCTTCTGTCTGCAGTGTACTTGCACTGCAATCACCCCCTTCCTGCACGCAGTGTACTCGCACTGCACTCACCCCCTTCTGTCTGCAGTGTACTTGCACTGCACTCTCCCCCTTCCTGCACGCACTGTACTCGCACTGCGCTCACCCCTTCTGTCTGCAGTGTACTTGCACTGCAATCACCCCCTTTCTGCACGCAGTGTACTTGCACTGCAATCACCCTCTTCTTGCACAGTGTACTCGCACTGTGATCACCCCTTCCTGCACGCAGTGTACTCGCACTGTGATCACCCCCTTCCTGCACGCAGTGTACTCGCACTGTGATCACCCCTTCCTGCACGCAGTGTACTCGCACTGTGATCACCCCTTCCTGCACGCAGTGTTCTCGCACTGTGATCACCCCTTCCTGCCTGCAGTGTACTAGCACTGCACTCACCCCCTTCCTGTACTCACACTGCACTCACCCCCCTTCTGTCTGCAGTGTACTTGCACTGCAATCACCCCCTTTCTGCACAGTGTACTCGCACTGCAATCACCCCCTTCCTGCCTGCAGTGTACTAGCACTGCAATCACCCCCTTCCTGCATGCAGTGTACTCGCACTGCGATCTCCCCCTTCCTGCACGCAGTGTACTCGCACTGCGATCTCCCCCTTCCTGCACGCAGTGTACTCGCACTGTGATCTCCCCCTTCCTGCACGCAGTGTACTCGCACTGCGATCTCCCCCTTCCTGCACACAGTGTACTCGCACTGTGATCACCCCCTTCCTGCATGCAGTGTACTCGCACTGCGATCACCCCCTTCCTGCACGCAGTGTACTCGCACTGCGATCACCCCCTTCCTGCACGCAGTGTACTCGCACTGCGATCACCCCCTTCCTGCACGCAGTGTACTCGCACTGTGATCACCCCCTTTCTGCACGCAGTGTACTCGCACTGCGATCTCCTCCTTCCTGCATGCAGTGTACTCGCACTGTGATCAACTCTGCTTTCCCCCATGTGCAGGGCACTCACTCTGTGATTGCAGGGATCACAGTATCCCTGCATCCCACTGCAAGGGCAGACACACACACCACGAGCAGTGCATTCACACTCTCTGCTCACAGACCCCGTACACTACATGTGGCACCCTCACACCCCTGAGTGCACCCACTGCAGTCATAGACTAGTACAGCGTGCTCGCACTGCAATCTCTTTGTGCAGTGTGTTCTAGCTACAGTCACAGATATCCTGCACAGCCACCACAATCCCCCCAACTCGAAGTGCAATCACAGACCCCCATGCAGGGCATCCTCTGCATGCAGTGCCCTCACCCAGAGACTGTAGGGAACATGGCGGCCCTGCAGCCACTGCAGGGACAGGACCAGCCTGTGTGCAGGGCACTCACACAGACGCCATGCGCTGTCATCCCAGATCCCCACTGCATGCAGTGCACTCACACTGCAAGCGCACCCACCCCTGCGCACACTGGAACTGCATAGCCCCACTCCGTTTGCAGCGTGCACTGCCCACTCCCACCACACATCCATGAGCGTGCAGTGAACTTGGCTATCCCCGACCCGCCTGTCCCTGCTGCTTGCAGTGTGTCCTCGCAGCTCAGCGGCTTCCTGATCCCCTGGGTAACAGGCTCCCCCCGGGGCACTGGCAGCCCCCTGTAACTCCAGGGAGTCTCGCCCTTCACGGTGTCCCTAGGGGACCCAGGATTTGCATTTCCTTCCGGTCCTGCCATGCCCCCAGGCAGCCACCTCTGCCATCAGTCGCATACTTGCAACGCCCCCGAGACTTGTGTATTCTGGGGTGTTCACACACCCCCCCCGCCCCTGCACAGGGTACACACACGCACACATCCCTCCCTAGAAGCGCACACATGCACACGGCTCTCCCCCACAACTCGATTAAACAGGAGCTGCAGCCCCAGAGACACGGAGGCAAGGGAGAGTGAGGTAGGCTGGCAGGAGGGGGGCAAAATAACGCACGAGAATGGGTGCCAAGCCACACACGGGGCACGGGAATACACACATACAGGGGTTGCGTGCAAGGACACGCACAGAACTAAACACAGACACAGACCTGGCAGCGCGCACACACGCACACAGCTGCACAAACACAGGCCTTGCTACACACAATTGGCTATGTACACACACACAGCTGGATATGTACACACACACAGGTACACACACAGCAACACGAACCCAGCTGGCTACATATATGCGCACACAGCTACACACCCAGACCTGGTTTCACACACACAGCTGGCTACATATGCACACACAACGCTTCACATACACACAGCTACACACAACTAGTTCTATACAGCACATTAAAGGGTATAAATACACACACACACACACAGCTGGCACAGTGTAGTACAGACAGAGCAACACACACAACTGGCTAGTACCTACACAATCAGCTGCACACACACAGCTGACTACGTTCCCACACACAGACAACTGGCTATGTTCCCACGCACAGCTACACGCACAACCAGCTAGGTACACACACATGGAGCCGCACACACGCTGCTGGCTAGGTACACACACAATGATGGACACACACCTATTCACACACACACCTGCTCTCCCAAACAACCGGCTACCCACACACCTATTCCCACACACCACCGGCAAGGGATGCACACGCAGCTACACACACACACACCGCGCTCCCTACGTGTCTCTACTCCCCCACCCCTCCCCGCTGCGCAGAGCCCAGGCCGAGAGGCCCGCGGTTGAGCTGGGGGGGGGGGGCGCAGGGGGAGGCGCGCTGCGCTGCGCCGAGGCTGCGCGGAGCCTGCGCCGCGCGCCCCCCGGTGCGCAGCAGCGCGGGGGATGAATGACTGGAGTGAATGGAGCGCGCTGGCTGTGAATGGCGGGCGGCGCTGGAGCGGGGGGAGGGGGCGCTGCGCGGCGCGGGGAGGGGAGGGGAGGGGGCGCTGCGCGGCGCTGCGCCGGGAAGGCGCGCAGGGGGGCCCTACCTGTAGATGTACCAGACGCTCCGGCGCCGAGGCCCCAGCGCGGGCCAGCTGGACGAGAGCGGGGGCTGGGTCCCCGCATCGCGCCCCAGGCTCTGCCTCATGCTAGGAGGGGACCGGGCGCGGGGGGCGGCGCGGGGGGGCCCCAATACTCACATCATGGCCCCCACCGGCTGCGAGCTGGGGCCGGAGCCGGGCGGGCAGCGCCGGGACTGGGGGGCGGGGGAGGGGGGTGGCAGGACGCGCAAGGCAGAGACGCTGCGCCCCGCCGCTGCGCTCCGGCTGGCCGGCTCCGTTAACCCCCTCGGCGCCGCAGCCCGGGCGCGCTGCCGGGCGGGAGGCTGCGGGGAGACGGAGGCGCAGAGGGAGAGGGGTCCCCGGAGCCCAGCCCCCGCCCCTCCCCACGGGGGCCGCGTCTCAGCACCGAGCGAGGGGCCCGGAACCCGGCTACCCAGAGCCCCCCTCCCCCAGAGGGGCCCCCTCCCCGGCCCAGGCAAGGGGCCCCCATCTCTGCTCAGTGCCGGGGGTGCCAGGTTCATGCACCGCCCCCCCCCCCTGCACCGGCTGCTCCCCCTGCCCCCGTCACACAAGGTCAGGGCGCCCCCCCCCCCCCACGCGCTTTCTGAGCCCAGTTCTCTCCCTTCTCCAGACATTGAACCCCCGGACTCTGCCCACCCCGGCCCCTACCCCCCCCCCGTCACATGCGAGCAGGGCAGGTACCAGAGCTTCCTCCCCCACAGCCCCCCTCACATTCCCCCCCCATACGCAGCCTACACACCCTGTGCCCCCACCCCATCCCCCCAGCCCCACTCACCCAGACACCTCGGGCACCATCTCGCCACCCTGCTGGGTCAACGCAGCGCCCACGTGCTCCCGGCGGCCCCCCGCCCCCTGGCCTCCATGGCCACCGGCCGTCCCCCGGCGCCAGGAGAAGGGGCCCCGGGGGCCAGGCGCCCCACAGGTGTGGGACGTGGCCGCCCTTGGCCTGGAGCGCGGCTGGAAAATCCTTTGCACCAAGTGTGTGCGCACAAACTGGGTCACGAGCCCCGTGGTGCGAGAAGGGGGTGGGCACACGCGGGTGCAAAGAGGGCGTCCGGGGCGGGGACGTCGGACCCCCAAGTGACACCCGCGTTGCCGGGCGCCCCGCCGCACCCGCAGCCCGTGCGCCGCGTCCCCGCTGGGCTCAAGGACGTTCGCCGGGATGTGGTGCAGAGCTCCCCGCCCGTCCCTGCGCCCGAAACGGGATGAGCCGAGTCCTTGGGGGGGTGGGGGGGAGTGCAGAGCAAATCAAGGTGAATGCACTGCTTGGCTGGGGGGCTGGGCCGGCAGGGGCTGAGGGCAGAAGTGGGGGGCACCGGCAGGGCTGGGGGGCAGAGCTGGGCTGGCAGGGGCTGTGGGGCAGGAGTGGGGGCACTCGGGGGCAGGGCTGGGCTGTCAGGGGCTGCGGGTCGGGAATGTGGGGCAGGAGTTGGGGCGCTCATGCGCAGGGCTGGGCTGGCAGGGGCTGCGGGTCGGGAGTGTGGGGCACTGATGGGGCTGGGGGGCAGGGCTGGCAGGGGCTGCGGGCAGGAGTGGGGGTACTGGGGGGCAGTGAAAGAAGCATTTCTCACTCCCCTCCCAACATTAGATTCGGGGGGGGCCCTGCTGGGTCCCATCTGTGCCGACAGATGGTGAGCGGCCGATGGGCCCTGCCAGGGAAAGGGGGCAGGGACCCCAATGCCCTTGGAGGCTGGACATGAGATGCAGGGAACCCCACATCTGCAGCCCGTGGGGGGATCTGGGGTAGAACCCAGGAGTCAACAGGGGACAGAAACTTGTCTTCTGGCTCCCAGCCCGGGGCCCCTTCCCCAACCGGGGGGTCCAGGATCTGGGGGGGGGTCTCAGGTGCCATAGAGCCCCGACCCCCTGCACCGACCTCTGACCCCCCAGCCACACGCCAATACCAACCCCTGACCCCCAGCACCAGCCCCCACTCCCCTGCACCGACCCCTGACCACGAGCCACACGCCAGCACCGACCCCTGACTTTTGTCCTCCCAAATCCACTGCTCCCCCAGCCTGACCCCCCAGAGCTGGGGCCCCTCCTGCTTGGGCCCCATCAGTGGCACACAGGGTGTGTGACTCAGGGGGTGGCACGGGGGGGCAGAGGGGGGCTGTCACCCGGGGGGCTCACCTGGGGGCGTCGAAGCTGTCGTAGGACCCAACCGTGTAGTGGCGGAAGAGTCGCTTGGCCTTGTCGCTCCGCGTGTCTGTGAGGGACGGGGAGTGAGGGGGGGCGCACACCAGGCCCCTTCCCCACACGTAACCCCCCCCATGCGCCTTCTCTCTGCCCCTTCCCCCCCCACTCCTGCTAAGCTCTGCCCCCCCCCATGCCCAGGGCTCCCCCCAGAAACTTCCCTCCTCAGCCACCAGGTGTCAGCAGAGGCCAGGTGCTGGTGGGGTGGGGGGAGCGTGGACCCCATGGCCTCCCCAAGGGGTCTGCTGGGGAGGAGGCCCTGGGGGGCGCCAGTCAGGAAGGGGACCCTTGGGGGCAGACGGGGAAAGGTCAGAGTGGTTGGGAGCCGGGGGGCGGGATGGGGGCCGGCCCTGCAGAGGGGCGCGGGGGGGGGGGGGGTCGTACCTTGCTTCCCTTCCTGTGTCCTGGTGGGCACCTCCTCCACGCAGTCCGAAGGGAACCAGCCGACCCGGCCCTTCACCTGCCCCTCCCAGAATCCGCCTTCGCCCACGCTCAGCACTGTGGGGAGAAGGGGTCAGAGCACGGCACCCCAACCCCCCCGCCCCCCATCGCCCCTCCCCCGCTCAGCACTGCGGGGAGAAGGGGTCAGAGCACGGCACCCCAACCCCCCCACCCCCCATCGCCCCTCCCCCGCTCAGCACTGCGGGGAGAAGGGGTCAGAGCACGGCACCCCAACCCCCCCACCCCCCATCGCCCCTCCCCCGCTCAGCACTGCGGGGAGAAGGGGTCAGAGCACGGCACCCCAACCCCCCCGCCCCCCATCGCCCCTCCCCCGCTCAGCACTGCGGGGAGAAGGGGTCAGAGCACGGCACCCCAACCCCCCCGCCCCCCATCGCCCCTCCCCCGCTCAGCACTGCGGGGAGAAGGGGTCAGAGCACGGCACCCCAACCCCCCCGCCCCCCATCGCCCCTCCCCCGCTCAGCACTGCGGGGAGAGGGGGTCAGAGCATGGCACCCCAACCCCCCCGCCCCCCATCGCCCCTCCCCCGCTCAGCACTGCGGGGAGAAGGGGTCAGAGCACGGCACCCCAACCCCCCCGCCCCCCATCGCCCCTCCCCCGCTCAGCACTGCGGGGAGAGGGGGTCAGAGCATGGCACCCCAACCCCCCCGCCCCCCATCGCCCCTCCCCCGCTCAGCACTGCGGGGAGAAGGGGTCAGAGCACGGCACCCCAACCCCCCCACCCCCCATCGCCCCTCCCCCACTCAGCACTGCGGGGAGAAGGGGTCAGAGCACGGCACCCCAACCCCCCCGCCCCCCATCGCCCCTCCCCCGCTCAGCACTGCGGGGAGAAGGGGTCAGAGCACGGCACCCCAACCCCCCCGCCCCCCATCGCCCCTCCCCCACTCAGCACTGCGGGGAGAGGGGGTCAGAGCACGGCACCCCAACCCCCCCGCCCCCCATCGCCCCTCCCCCACTCAGCACTGCGGGGAGAGGGGGTCAGTGCACGGCACCCCAACCCCCCCGCCCCCCATCGCCCCTCCCCCGCTCAGCACTGCGGGGAGAAGGGGTCAGAGCACGGCACCCCAACCCCCCCGCCCCCCATCGCCCCTCCCCCGCTCAGCACTGCGGGGAGAAGGGGTCAGAGCACGGCACCCCAACCCCCCCGCCCCCCATCGCCCCTCCCCCACTCAGCACTGCGGGGAGAGGGGGTCAGAGCACGGCACCCCAACCCCCCCGCCCCCCATCGCCCCTCCCCCACTCAGCACTGCGGGGAGAGGGGGTCAGTGCACGGCACCCCAACCCCCCCGCCCCCCATCGCCCCTCCCCCGCTCAGCACTGCGGGGAGAAGGGGTCATAGCACGGCACCCCAACCCCCCCGCCCCCCATCGCCCCTCCCCCGCTCAGCACTGCAGGGAGTGGGGGTCAGAGCACGGCACCCCAAAGCCCCTGGAGACACATCTGCCCCGTGTTCCTATCCACCTCCATATGCCCCCTGCGCCCTAGTCTGCCCCCTGTGCCCCCATCAGTCCCCCACATTCAGCACTGCAAGGGGAGTGTGGGGCCCCAAACCCTCTGAGCCCCCCTGTGCCCCCCATACCCCCTCAGCACTGGGCACGGGCCCCCAAAACCTCTGCACCCCGCCCCGTACTCCCCCCCTCCACCGCACTGCGAGGGGAGCGCTGCGCCCGCGGGGCCCCGCCCCCTGCTGGACCTACCCTTGATCTTCTCGCCCTTGCTGAGCGAGAGCTCCCCCTCCGCCTGGGCCTGGTAGGGCTTCATGGCCATGAAGGTGCGTCCGGGCACGGCCGAGTACAGCTTCCTCTTCATCCCCCGGCTGCCCAGCGTCCCGCCCGCCCCGGGGCCCGCCCCCGCCCCCGCCCCCCCCTCCTTGGGGAAGCCGCTGGAGCTGCAGAGGAAGAGGGACAGAGAAGGCATGACCCCAGGAGGCCGGGCTCCCCAGCTCTAACCACTAGACTCCCCCCATCCCAGAGCCCGGGAGTCCTGGCTCCCAGCCCCCTACTCTAACCACTAGCCCCCACCACCCTCCCAGAGCCATGGAGTGAACCCAGGCATCCTGGCTCCCAGCACCCTACACTAACCACTAGCCCCCACCACCCTCCCAGAGCCATGGAGCGAACCCAGGCATCCTGGCTCCCAGCACCCTACACTAACCACTAGCCCCCACTCCTCTCCTGGTGCTGGAGAGAGAGCCCAGCCCAGCTCCCAGCCCCTGCTGCTCTAACCACTAGCCCCCGCTCCCCTGCCAGAGCCAGGAGAACCCGGGCGTCCGGCTACCTGGGCCGCCCACGCTGCTGCCTCTTGCCGTCCTCGGGGTGGCGCCCGCGGGAGGGGGAGCGGGTGCGGGCACCGCGGGGGCTGCTGGCGCTGCGCAGGGTGCCTGTGGTGATCTTGGGGGCCTGCACGGCCACGGTGGTCGGCGGGGGGGCGGCGGGGGAGCCGTAGAGCAGCCAGTCGGGCACGTTCATGCTGGTGTCGCTGTTGGCGCGCAGCAGGAGGTGGGGCAGCGCCAGGCTGCGCCCCCCGTCTCGGCGTCGGGCCGCGTACTGCGGGGACTCCTGGAACGGGACTGCAGGCACAGGGGCGGAGCCCCGCGATGGGGACTCCCCTGCCACCCCCAAACCGACCCCACCCCCAGGGGCAGCGGGAGGGCCTCCTCCCGCCTCTCTGGGGAGGGGGGCCCCCTGGCCACCCCCAGCCCTGCGAGAAGGGCCGAAGAGCCCCCAGGATTGCAGGAGGGGCAGAGGTAGGGCTGGGGTCAGGGCATGGGATGCAGAGCGGGGGTGGGGCAGCTGTGGGGTGAGCTCTCCTACAGCTGGGGGTCTGGGCCCCTCCCCGGTACATTTGGCGCCGACCCATGGAGAGAGGCCGGGGGGTAACACGTCAAAGCACCCAGAGCAAAGGGGGGGGCGCCTGATCTCCAGGGTCCCACGCCTGGCTTTTCAATCTCGAGGGGGAGGGGCTCTGGGGGCGGGGCCTGGGTGGGGGTGGGGCTCCTGTGGGGGACAAACACTGGGACCCCCCGACTCACCCACGTCAGCGTCCCGATGGTTCTTGATGAGCTCGCCCAGCTCGAAGTTCCCAGCAATCACGGCCACCTGGAGGGGGCAGGGGCTGGATCAGGCGGCTGCGACCCCTGGCCCCCGGACCCCGCGGGCCTCGAGCCAGGCAGCCCCCCCCCAGGCACCTCCGCCTGCACCCGCCCCGCTGCCGCCGCCCCGCGGCCTCCCTCCTGCACCGGCCCCGCTGCCGCCGCCCCGCGGCCTCCCTCCTGCACCCACCCCGCTGCCTCCCTCCTGCACCTGCCCCGCTGCCTCCCTCCTGCACCCACCCTGCACCCCCACCCCACTGCCTCCCTCCCGCACCCGCCCTGCGCCCCCACCCCACTGCCTCCCTCCCGCACCCACCCTGCGCCCCCACCCAGCTGCTTCCCTCCCTCCTGCACCCCCACCCCATACTCCACCCCGCTGCCTCCCTCCCTCCTGCGCCCACCCTGCACCTCTTCTCCCCACACACACACCTGGAAGGGTGTCTGGCCGCTGTTGTTCTTGATCTCTTTGTTGGCGCCACGGTAGAGCAGGATGCGGGCACAGCTCTCCTGCGGGACGAGGGGGCGTGAGATGGGGAGGGGGTTGGGGGAGGGGAGCGGGAGTGTGGGGGGGGATCTCGCACACGCACCTTGTTGTAGAGGGCGCACACGTGCAGCGCCGTGTTCCCCGAGGCGTTCTGGGCCGCTGGCTCGGCCCCGTAGAACAGCAGATGTTCCAGGTGCTGGGAGTGTCCGTGCTGACAAGCCTGGGGGGGGGGAGCAATACCAGGGGGTGTCACCAAAGACGGGGGCTGACTGGGACAAACCCCTAGGGGAGATTCAGGGGCCGCCCGGCTGGTTCGCAGAGCACCCACGGCCGGCAGCCTGTGTTTCTATGGGTGGTGCGCATCCACCCATGCCTCGGTGCATGGAACAAAATTCATTCCACACGTGGATGGGAACAAAATAGAGGGAACATTGCCCCACAAATTGTGGGAAGGTTGGGGGGCTCCTATCAAGGGCAGGCCCCATCACGGGGGTGACCCCAGCCGGGGGGGGGGAGCTGGCTGGGGGCATGGCCCCACTGCAAGGGGTTAGGCAGGGTGGATTCTCTTTGGAGTGGGGCGTCCTCTTTGAGTGAGCCAGGCTAGGGGAGAGGTATGACGGTGCGTCGGGGTCCCCCTGATCCTGCTCCCCCGTAGCAGCCAGAGCAGACTCCACCGGCCAGTAGAACGGGGGGTTATTGCTCCTCCAGGGTACAGCACGGACGTGACGTGGCTACAGGAGTCAGGGCCAGGCAGCCTCAGACCCCTTGGGGTTGGGGATCCATCGCCCCCCAACCCTCAGCACCCGGCTCAGTCTGTTCCCTTCCTGTTTCCCAGCCAGCCACCGCCTCCCTCCCAGCTCTGCCCCAGCCAGGTGCCCGTCCCCGCCTCCCCCCTTTGTCTGTCCCTCTGGGGAGAGCCTTGTTATCTGCTCAGGCTGGGCCAATCCACGCGTGGGTGAGTCAGGGGGAATCACTCATCACAACGCAGGGGAACCCCGGGTTACAGCGCAGACAGCCCCCCCCCACATCACCCAAAGGGGTGGCAGGTGCAGAGGGGCAGGAGCGCGAGAGCGAGTGGTGCCGGGGGCGGGGGAGGGGGCTATGTGTGACGGAAACCCCAGTGTCAAAGTTTAGTAGAAAATCTTCAGTGACGCAAACCGTCCCATCGAGCCCCGGCCTGCAGGAGGAGACCGCAGCCTTCTGGATCAGAGACACCACAAAGAGAAAACCCAATAATACCGGGGGGGTTCAACCCCCCCCATTCTGAGTGGGCCCGTCACCTCTCGACACTGCCGAGATGAAACAACTTGCTCCCACGAAGGGCTGCGTCTTAGAGCAGCTGATTCAGAGACCCACCGGGGACAGGCGAGACTTGATCTCGCCCTACATGGCACACGGGATCTGGCCCGCAAGGTGACGGAATTAACTTTCCCGGCCTCGGAGAGGAGAACACGCCAAACAAACCTACTATGGCAGCATTTACCTTCAGACAGGGGAACGCCCACAGCCATGAGGCGAGCTCTGGGAAGGCAGTTCCATAGGACATTGGTGAGAGTGAAACGCCTGCAAACTGCAAGGCAGCTTTTTGCAAACCGCCGTCACTGGGACTCACACACTCTAAGTTCAACTCCCCGATTTAAGAAAAACACGACGGCAAAAGAAGCCCAAACGTGCCACTGCGGCTACGCCTCCAAGAAAGAGTAGAGACAAAGAGACATGTGGAAGTCAAGCCCTCCGGAGTAAAACAGAACAGGACGTCAAGGCTGGCGAGGCAAGTGTAAAAGGATAACCAGGCAGGCCAAGCTGGGATTTGAAGAGCCACTTGCAAAAGACTCAAAAAAAGCACCTCAGAAGCAAGAGGGCTGGCCGGTCGAGGGGCTACCGCAGCCCCCAAGGAAGGCCGGGCGGTGGCAACGTGCATTCTCTGCACTGATCTCTGTTGCAGAGGCCGGGAGGCAGAGTCCCACCAGTCTGAGGAACCGTCCTGGTGAAGGTGCCCGGCGCGGTGGGTTTGGAACAAACGAATACAGTCAACAGCTCCACATCGCCAGGGCCAGCTGACAAGCCCCCAAGCCTTCAGAAGAAAGTCAAATGGGAAACTGCAGAACAGCGGACTGTGAGGTGTAAGCTCGTGCTTAGACCAGCCGCTGCGCCAGGCGACCTTGGGGGGTTAAAAAAGGCTCCGGTGGGGATCCCGGCCATGCCAGGCCGGAGCCCCATTTCGGTAGCAAACGGGTTGAAAGGACAGTAAAGACCAGAACGACCCGCCGTGGAGGTGAGCAAGGTCTGTAGGGGGAAGAGTCCACGCAGCTTTTGTACGGGGCAGTCCTGCCTCGCCGAGCGACTGGCATTGGGTGGGGGCCCAACACGGCCGGGCGAGGGGCCCAGCGGGTATCACGCACTGGGACCCTCCGGACGCCTTTGCCAAGGTCCCTCCCCAGCAGCTCTGAGCAGAGCAGCCAGTCGGGGCGTGAGCGGGATCTGCAGCTGGTGAAAAGGTAAGAAGTCTCCCTGTTAGTCTGTAACTTTAAAAACAACCAGGAGTCCTGTGGCACCTTCGCCCTGGTCTGCACGAGGGAGTCACTTGGAAATAACAGGTGGCGCCTCCGCATTACCAAGCCCGTCATTTCAAAATCGCAGGCCGCTTATTAGAACTCTGTAGAAGAACTAGAGGACACCACATGAAATTAATGGGTAGCAGGTTTAAAACGAATAAAAGAAAGTTCTTCACACAGCGCATAGTCAACCTGTGGAACTCCTTGCCAGAGGAAGCTGTGAAGGCTAGGACTATAACAGCGTTTAAAGAGAAGCTGGATAATTTCATGGAGGTTAGGTCCATAAAAGGCTACTAGCCAGGGGATAAAATGGTGTCCCTGGCCTCTGTTTGTCAGAGGCTGGAGAGGGATGGCAGGAGACAAATCGCTTGATCACTGTCTTTGGTCCACCCCCTCTGGGGCACCTGGTGCTGGCCACTGTCGGCAGACAGGATACTGGGCTAGATGGACCTTTGGTCTGACCCAGTACGGCCGTTCTTACGTTCTTATATTCTGTACTTCCGCTGTCCTCGGGTCATGCCGCTCATTCTGACACAGTTCTTTCAAAATACAAGGGGGATGCTACTCCGGCATCCCTGTAAACCTCATTGCACGAGGAGCCAG
Organism: Pelodiscus sinensis; assembly: GCF_049634645.1. Classification (NCBI taxonomy): domain Eukaryota; kingdom Metazoa; phylum Chordata; order Testudines; family Trionychidae; genus Pelodiscus; species Pelodiscus sinensis. The sequence continues at coordinate 724,496 of NW_027465846.1, forward strand.
GGACGGTTCTGAATAGCGCTCTATTTCGAAATTTGGCACGGGGTGGTGTGATGTCATGGGGGTGCTGTCTGCTTTTGTCATCCTGTGTGTGCTCTGGTGTCGCATTCGCCGTTTGTCTCATGGGGTTCTATGTGAGCCTACTGTCCTATGCTGCCCTGTAGCAATGCTGTGTGTGGGTGTAAGTGTGCCTCAGTTTCCCCGGGCCCTGCAGCACTAGCTGCATGAGGAGGGGGAGGCTGGGTATGACTCACTAGGGAAGTATGTTCAGTCTCTCACCTCCTGAGGCCCAAGTGACAGCAGATAACACCTTGGGCCTGGAAGCAGGACAATGGAAAGGTATAAATACCTGCTGGAAAGGTATAACAAGTGGGGTTCCACAGGGGTCTGTTTTGGGACCAGCTCTGTTCAATATCTACATCAATGATTTAGATATTGGCATAGAGAGGACGCTTATTAAGTTTGCAGGTGATCCCAAGCTGGGAGGGGTTGTGACTGCTCTGGAGGATAGGGTCAGAATTCAAAATGATCTGGACAAATTGGAGAAATGGTCGGAGGTAAACAGGATGAAGTTTAATAAAGACAAATGCAAAGTGCGCCACTCAGGAAGGAACAATCCATTCCACACACACAGAATGGGAAGCGACTGTCTAGGAAGGAGAACGGCAGAAAGGGATCTAGGGCTCAGAGTGGATCACAAGCTAAATATGAGTCAACAGTGTGATGCTGTTGCAAAAAAAGCAAATATGATTCTGGGATGTATTACCAGGTGTGTTGTGAGCAAGACACGAGGAGTCATTCTTCCGCTCTGCTCTGCGCTGGTTAGGCCTCAGTTGGAGTATTGTGTCCAGTTCTGGGCACCACATTTCAGGAAAGATGTGGAGAAATTGGAGAGGGTCCAGAGAAGAGCAACAAGAATGATTAAAGGTCTAGAGAACATGAGCTAGGAGGGAAGAGTGAAGGAATTGGGCTTGTTTAGTTCAGAAAAGAGAAGATTGAGGGGGGACATGAGAGCGGTTTTCAGGTATCTAAAAGGGTGTCATAAGGAAGAGGGAGAAAAGTTGTTCCCCTTGGCCTGTGAGGATAGAACAAGAAGCAATGGGCTTGAACTGCAGCAAGGGGGGTTTAGGTTGGACGTTAGGAAAAAGTTCCTGTCAGGGTGGTCAAACACTGGAATCAATTGCCCAGGGAGGTTGTGGAATCCCCATCTCTGGAGATATTGAAGAGCAGGTTAGATAAATGTCTATCAGGGATGGTCTAGTCCATGGGTTCCTGTGAAGAAATTCCGGGGGGGGGCATGAGGCAACCCAGCCTCCCCACCCCCATCAAGTTTTGCTCCCCCGCTCATTTTCTTTTTTTTTCCTCAACAAGTTTTGCTGCTTTTTTTTTTGTCGGGAGGGGGGGGGGGTGGGCGGGAGGTTTTTTCAAACATCAAGAACGGGGGCGTGATGCCGAAAAGCGTGGGAACCACTGATCTGGATGGTGCTTGGTCCTGCCGTGAGGGCGGGGGACTGGACTCGATGGCCTCTCGAGGTCCCTTCCAGTCCTAGGATTCGATGATTAATGGAGAAGGCAGGGCTGCCTGGGCGAGTGAGCAGTGGCTGGGGAGGGGGGGCAGTCTCAGCTAGGCAGGATAAGGAGAGGGGACTGAGAGCACAAAGGGGGGTTCAGGGCCCGTGAGCCCCCCCCCCCCTCCGAGAGGAATAAGGCTGTCTGGGATCGGTGCCTGTGCTAACTGTGTCACTGAACCAAGCAACCCCTCTACTCTACTGGCCGGCTGAGAGTCAATCTGGCTGCAGACGGGGGTGCAGGGTCGGGTGCCCCCCGACGCGCCGTCACAGGTGGACAGCGCCAGATTTCGAAATACGCTATTTCAAAATGAACTCGTAAGAAGCGACGCAATTGGCCTGGCTCAACTTGCGTAGCTTCTTCCGAGCGACGGCTGCCGTGTAGACGCACCTTCCGCTGCTGCTATTTCGAAATAACGCCCCCCCCAGACTCATTCGAAGGAATGACTTCCCAGCGCTTCCTGGAGCTCTACGGCGAGGTGGCGTGTCCACATTACGGGAGCCTGCCTGGGACTCGTGTCGCGGCTCCCCCGAAGTGGGGACACGCTCTTTCGATGGTGTTATTCCGGGAGTTTGTATTTCGACTGTAGTTATTTCGAAATAATTTCTGTGCGTAGACATGCCCAGGGAGACTAACAAAAGCTCCCGAGGGGAAGCCGGGTGAGTCTGTAACTAGACGATTCGTTGGTGTTTACGTTTTTCCAGTCACAGTGGTTCCCAAACTTTTCGGCATCACGCCCCCTTTTTGATTTTTGAGACATCTTCACGCCCTTCCCCCCCAAAAAATAGCAGCAACACGGTTTTTTTTCCCCCTCAACAAAAGGAACTGACCGGGATCTAAAAAGAAAAATGCAGCAAAACTTGTTTAAAAAAAAAAAGAAAAAGATTGCCCTTTTAAGAGCAGAGCGGGCATTTTGAAGTCTGCCCTGCACCGGAGCGGACGGAGGAACCGAGCTCTTTCTTGGGGGTAGGGATATTGATGGAGCGGGGGGGCTGATTCACTTCGTACCCCCCCTGGAATTTCTTCATGCCTGGGGGGCACGCCCCCCAGTTTGGGAACCCATGGTAGCAGCACCTTCAAGACTAACAAAACAGGTAGATGGGACCCACTTCTTCAGACGGTTAAAAGGTAGGAAAGGCTGGGTAGGAAGAAAGAGTCAGCGGGGGCAACGTTTGCAGACACTGCCCAGTGACTGCAGAGAATTGCGTCCAAAGCAGATGCGCAAAAGGGCTCTCATAAAACTGGGTGACAGGGCAAGGAACTGGCAGACAAGATGCAACCATGGGCAGTGGCCATCCAAAAAGCAAATGGGGTGTTAAGGCCTAGTAGCAAAGGGAAGACAACAAAAATGAGCAAGGGTGGGGAACCGCTTCCGCGCCAGGAGAGATGAGCAAGACTGGGACCGCACAGTTTACAGACGCGCCGGGGATACGGCAGGGATCTCCGAACGGCGTGGCGAAAGGCCAGAGGGAAGCGTTACTTACACCTTCACGTAACACACCAACCAGCGGTTGCCCACTGAAATTAACAGGCAGGGGGTTTTAAACCATCCACAGGCAGTATTTCTTGGCACAACGCACAGTCGACCTGTGGAACTCCTTGCTGGAGGATGCTGCGAAGGCCGGGCTCAAAAAAGAATGAGACCAGTTCTTGGAGGCTAGCTCTAGCATTGGCTACTAGCCAAGTTGACCAGGGAGGTAACGCCTGGCTCCGGGTGTCCCTAAACCTCGGACTGCCAGGACCTGAGAGCACTCAATACGTTGTCCTGTTCTGTTCTTTCCCTCTGGAGCTCCTGGCTTTCTGACATGCCAGTGGCCCCACTGGGCAAGGGGTCTGACGGGAAGGGCCCCGTCGAAGGGCTCCCTGTCCAAGGTTGTCTCTAGCCAAGGGGGTGTCCCTGTCGGCAGACACTCACCTGGTGGATCTCCTGCCAGCCGTTCTCGTCCACGGTTCCGATGTGCGCCTGGTTGTAGAGCAGCAGCTCACAGCACCGTGGGTCGCCCCCCACCATGGCTGTGTGGTACAGGGGGGTGAGGCCTCGCCGGTCCTTGTAGTTGGGCGAGCCCCCAAGGTCCAGTAGCGCCTGGGGAGGCGAGGAGCAAAGATATGGGGGAGTGAGATGGGGTGGACACGGCAGACACTGTACAGCCACTGGGTCCGTGCATGCAGCACACACTGCACCGTGCACTGCAGCCACACTGCATCAGCACCCACACTGTGTTCCGCGCACTGCACCACACACGACATATGCACTGTGGAGCCCAGGCTGCATCCGCACTGCATCAGCACACACAATGTGTGCACTGCATCCACACGCACTGTCAGCAGGCTCTGCACCAACACTTGCCACATTTGCTGCATGCCCACACTGCACAACACACACGCCATGTGCATTGCACAACACACACATGCTGGCTATCCACTGCGTCTCACACACCACACAACAAACACTGCATATGCACTGTGGCAGCACATGCTCCTCCATACGCATTGTACAGCATACACTGCATTGACTGCATATACAGAACACCCTCACTGCATCTGTGTATGCAGTGTATCAGCCCACACTGCATTTGCTGCATGCCCATTGTGTCAGCGCTCACTGTATAGCACACACTGCACACTGCACGTCAAGTTATCACTACATGTACTACACTGCACTCACTGCCACAGGCACTGGCACACTATACTGCATATGCACCATACACACACGATTCACTGCCCAGCATCCACCCCGCACTGCCCTCAACCCGCCCACACTGCATATGCACTGCACACTCCAGACTGCCCACACACTGCCATGCTGGCACACTGCATCGGCATGTTTCACGCTATATCTTGAGACAAAGGGACTGGGCTGGTTGGGGGAGCCTCATGCCCTTTCCGAGTAACGAATGCCGTCAGGCCCAAACCTCCGACAGCCGGGGGATGCCATGGTACGGTTTGTGTCCACTACATGTGTCTAGGGGTAAGTCACTTTGGTAGACTCTGTCGACCTTAAGAACTGCTGGGGTGTTTCGGAGAGGGGGGAAGTGTCTTCGGACCCCTTTCCCCTCCCCCCAAAAGGCACAGCATATTTCGAAGGGCCCCGAGTCAGCCTGCAGATCTGACAGCATTAAGAAGTGAGGTCCTAGACACCGAAAGGGCTTCCCCAGCTATAGCAAAGTGACTGCTCCGCTAGATAATGCACAACGCAGGGAGAAAGAGACCGAGATTCGCCGCATCGTCGCGCACTGCCCTCAGCCACTTTGCCCACACGGCATGCGCACTGCACCAATGCACACTGCAACTGCCTACCCGCTGCCCACTGTACTGTGCACACACTGCACCAATGCACACAGCAACTGCCTGCCTGCCGCACACTGCTCACTGTACTGTGCACACACTGCAACAATGCACACTGCAACTGCCTGCCTGCCGCACACTGCTCACTGTACTGTGCACACACTGCACCAATGCACACAGCAACTGCCTACCCGCCGTACACTGCTCACTGTACTGTGCACACACTGCAACAATGCACACTGCAACTGCCTGCCTGCCGCACACTGCTCACTGTACTGTGCACACACTGCAACAATGCACACTGCAACTGCCTGCCTGCCGCACACTGCTCACTGTACTGTGCACATACTGCAACAATGCACACTGCAACTGCCTACCCACTGCACACTGCTCACTGTACTGTGCACACACTGCAACAATGCACACAGCAACTGCCTGCCTGCCGCACACTGCTCACTGTACTGTGCACACACTGCAACAATGCACACAGCAACTGCCTACCCACTGCACACTGCTCACTGTACTGTGCACACACTGCAACAATGCACACTGCAACTGCCTGCCTGCCGCACACTGCTCACTGTACTGTGCACACACTGCAACAATGCACACTGCAATTGCCTGCCTGCCGCACACTGCTCACTGTACTGTGCAGCACCGCACATACCCGTGCATTACACGTGCGTTGCAACAATACATACTGTAACACTCTGCCCACTGACTGTGCACACACTGCCCCCATAGACTGCCTGGGCCCCACCTAAGCATACACTGCACCCACGCTCATCCATGGCAGCCCCTCTCCCCAGCGACACTGTATCTGCACACTGCTTCAGGAGCAAGCACTGCATCCTCACACTGTGCCCACACTGCACATGTTGCCTTGGCCCACACTGCACCTGCTCTCCACACAGATCCTTCAGGCACGCTCCTCCCCATCTGGGCCATGCAGCATTGGGAGAGATTGGGGAGCAGATGACGGCTGACTGTATCATCAGGGTCATGTAGCGCGTGGTGCACACTGCCAGTGCAGCGCAGTGAGGGTCGGGTGGCAGGGGGTCTGTACCGTCAGGGCCGTGTAGCGCCAGGTGCACACTGCCCAGTACAGCGCAGTGAGGAGTCAGGGGGCAGGGCTGTGTAGCGCCAGGTGCACACTGCCCGGTGCAGCGCAGTGAGGGGTCGGGCGGCAGGGGCTCTGTACCGTCAGGGTCGTGTAGCGCCGGGTGCACACTGCCCGGTGCAGCGCAGTGAGGGGTCAGGCGGCAGGGGGTCTGTACCGTCAGGGTCGTGTAGTGCCGGGTGCACACTGCCCAGTGCAGTGCAGTAAGGGGTCGGGCGGCAGGGGGTCTGTACCGTCAGGGCCGTGTAGCGCCAGGTGCACACTGCCCGGTGCAGCGCAGTGAGGGGTCAGGCGGCAGGGGGTCTGTACCGTCAGGGTCGTGTAGTGCCGGGTGCACACTGCCCAGTGCAGTGCAGTAAGGGGTCGGGCGGCAGGGGGTCTGTACCGTCAGGGCCATGTAGCGCCGGGTGCACACTGCCCGGTGCAGCGCAGTGAGGGGTCGGGCGGCAGGGGGTCTGTACCGTCAGGGCCGTGTAGTGCCGGGTGCACACTGCCCAGTGCAGTGCAGTAAGGGGTCGGGCGGCAGGGGGTCTGTACCGTCAGGGCCGTGTAGCGCCAGGTGCACACTGCCCAGTGCAGTGCAGTAAGGGGTCGGGCGGCAGGGGGTCTGTACCGTCAGGGCCGTGTAGTGCCGGGTGCACACTGCCCGGTGCAGCGCAGTGAGGGGTCGGGCGGCAGGGGGTCTGTACCGTCAGGGCCGTGTAGCGCCAGGTGCACACTGCCCAGTGCAGTGCAGTAAGGGGTCGGGCGGCAGGGGGTCTGTACCGTCAGGGCCGTGTAATGCCGGGTGCACACTGCCCAGTGCAGTGCAGTAAGGGGTCGGGCGGCAGGGGGTCTGTACCGTCAGGGCCGTGTAGCGCCGGGTGCACACTGCCCGGTGCAGTGCGGTGGCTCCGTCCCGGGCCCGGAAATCGATGTGAGCCCCCCCGAGGCAGAGCAGCCGGATCACGTCCACGGTGCCCTCCAACTGGGCTGCCAGCGTCAGCGGAGTCTCTGCAGGGGAGAAGCAGAGCATAGCGGCATCACCGAGGCAGGGGAAAGCTGGACAAAAACAGCCCCCCCCCCCCCGCTGCCTGCACATGCAGCCCCCATCCCGGCACTCACCTCCCGTGTCCGAGTCGTGGTAGTTGGGGTCCAGGCCTTTGTCCAGAAGCCGCGCCACCTTCTCCACCGCGCCATGCTGCACGTACTCCAAGAACTTCTTCAGACCAGTCTGTGGGGTGGGGGCGGGGGGCAGGGAGAGGTGAGAGCCTGGGGAGGGGCGGGGATGGGGGGAGACGGCTACGGGGCTGCATCACACGCAGGCAGCCCGTTCTCAGGACAGCGGGCGGAACGGGGCGGGCGGGGTGGGCAGGAACTGGGGCGTTGGGTTCCTTGCCTTGGGATTAAACACCGGGCCGGCTGGAGCAGGCCGTCCTGACGGGAGAACCACAGAGCTGGTCCCATCTGGTCCCAGCCCTGGTACCCAGCTGATGTGGACTGGTGAGATTGGGGGCAGAGAGGGGGACTGCAGTGGGGGGACCTGGGAGCAAGGAGAGATAGGGAGAGACAATGGGAGGACAAGAGAGAGACCGGAAGTGAGGTGCCGTGGGGGGGGGGGGTTGGGACAGGTGGGGGGGGCCAAGGTGTGGGGGCGGGGCACTTACCTTGGTGTGCAGTTTCGCCAGCTGCTTCTCATCCAGGTTGGTCTGTTTGTAAACCCGGGTCTTGTAGCGGAACTAGCCAGGGGAGGGGGGAAGGGGCGGAGTCAGCACACCCTGCGACCCCAGAGCTCCTCCCCCTCTCACATAGCCCCTCCCCTCTGCCTATGGCTTCACTGGCAAACCCCTCCCCCTTGTGATTGCAACCCTCCCCTGCCCACCAAGCCCCTCCCCCTTGAATCCATAGCCCCTCCCCTGCCTACCAAATCGGCCTGGAACCTCTCCCCTGCCTACAATTCCCATCAGAGCTCCCACCTATCCTCTAAGCCCCTCCCACTTGTGCCCATAGCCCCTCCCCTGCCCACCAAGCCCCTCCCCCTCGTGCCCAGAGGCCCCCGCTGCGCCGTGGGGGCGAGGCACCTCGAGGTAGGGCACGCCCTTCTCGAAGCTCTGGGGGTACTCGCGCAGCAGCCGCTCCTCGTCCAGGAACTTGGCGTCGCGCCCGTTGGTGGCCGGCTGGAAGAGCCCGTAGTTCAGCACGTCCTTCAGGCTCTCGTTGAGGGTGCACAGGATCTGCTGCTTGGCCAGCCAGATGGCCGCGTCCGGGTTGAAGCGCAGGCATTTCTGGGGGGCGAGAGAGCAGGCAGGGAGGCCTGAGTCGGCGGGGAGGGGGGGCAGGTGGAGGGTGGCCATGCAGTCACCCCTGGGGTGGGTGCTGCTCAGATGGGGACCCCCCCCCCGATGCCGGGATGCAGCCACCTCTGGGGTGTGTCTCTTTACAGGGGGACCCCGGCCTGGCTCCGAGGTGCAGCCACCTCTGGGGTGAGTGGCAGGGGCTAGCCCCAGAGGGACCCTGGCCTGGTGCGGACCATGAAGGGAGAGCAGCCCCTGTGGAGACCCCACCCCATTCTCTACAGCCTCTCCCGGCCCCCCAGCCCCACCCCAGGGGCCTCCCCCAGGCTCAGACGGGGGCCTAGGCAACCGGCGTGCCAGCAGAACCGGACCCGTCGCCAAGGAGATGACAATTTGTGATCCATAGCAACTGTTTCCATGGTGCGCCTGTGAGCAGCGAGGGGACCTGGACGGGACAGATTGGGGGGGGAGGGAGGCCTCAGGACCCTGGGCAGGAATGGGGCCCACCCCCTACCTATGGGGGAGAGGGATCGGAAACTGGGCCCGAGCAGGGAGGATACATGGGAACGGGGGGGGGGGGGCAGAATCCTGCAGGGGGCACAGCTAGAGTGGGGCAGCTCCCGCACTGCGGCTCCCCCTTCCCGCAGCCCCAGATCAAAGGGCCCAGCGGGGGGAGGAGGAAGGCGGCGGGGGGGGGGAGGGGGTTCGCCTGACACTAGCTCCGTGTCCTGAATTCTCAGCTAAGGGGGGGGGGGGCTTTGTTTCGGCTCCTGCTGAAACCAGGATTCATCCAATTCTGCTAATGACCCCCCCAGGGAGCAGGGGGGGGTGGAGATGAAGGGGGAGGGGAAAGGAGGAGCTGGAGGGGGGATACAAGGACAGAAGAAAGGCAGAAATGGGGGAGAGGGGCACTGGGGGGGGTGCAGGACGGGGGAAGCCTGGGGGAGGGGCATGGAGTGGGGGGAAGGGGAAGGCTGGGGGAGGGGAGGGAGCCAGGCAGCAGGGATGGGGTGGCAGGGGGAGAGGTAGGGGCATACAGTGCAGGGGAGAGCTGGTGGGAAAAAGGGAAAGGAGCATTTTCCCTGGAAGACTCCTCTCTGGCTCCTTCCTTGCCCCCCCCCCAAGTGCGGTGCCCCCTCCCCCCCGCCACTCGCCGTCTGGGGCAAAGCGGGGCCGGTGCCCCCTGCCCTCCTCACCGTCTGGTGCAGATCCGGGATGCCGATCCGAAAGACCATCATACTGAAACGGGCGTCGTCGGGCACCGACATGGGGGGCCCCTGGGTCCTGCGGTCCAGGGGGCCGGGGCTGGGGCCGGGGGGGCCGTCACGGGAGCTCTCGGAGTCCGACTCCCCCTCGGGATACTCCGAGACCCTCTCCTCCTCGCTGGACCCGGGGCTCCGGGGCATCGTCCCACATCACAGGCCAGCTGGGGGGCAGAGCGAGAGGGGGGAGGTCAGCCCGGGCCAGAGGGCAGGACATGGGGGGGGACACAGCAGGCTGCCCTCCCCCCTTGCGGACCCACACACTGGTTACAGGGCCCCAGACTTTAGACACACTCACACCCCGGCCATAATCCCCCCCCAGCCTCTCCCCTGCCCCCCACCTCTCTCGACACCCCCCCAGACCTGACTGGTGACTTTGTGGGTCCTTGTCCCAGTTCTGCCCGGCACCTGGGGCCTTGCGATCTGGAGCAGCCCTTCCCAGCGCCCCGCCCCACGCCTGGGACATCTGCCCCACTTTCTGCTCTCCCGCCACCGGCTAAAATTAGCCGGGGAAGGACAAAGCATTCAGAGCAGAGCCCTGGGCCCCCCACTCGGCTACCCACCGGGGGGAGCCCAGAGCCCCACAGAAAACCAGCAACGGGCAGACGGGGTTCTCTAGGGGGGTGGGGGCTGGGCAGATGGGGTTCTTGGGGGGCGCGGGGGCTGGGCAGACTGAGATGCATCTCCTTGCCATCGGCCCACGGCCCTTAGCGGCCTTAGGGAGCTGCACCCCAGGGCACCTTCTCTCCCCCCCACCGTGAGGGGGTGCCCAGGGGCATAAAGGGGAGGGGAGGTGGGAAAGAGAGAGCCAGGGTGGGAGGGAGGCACCATGGGGGATGCACACAGGGCGCGGGGCGACAGACGGACAGGGGTGTGCACAGGGGAGGAGGGACAGACGGATGGGAGAGCACAGGGGAGACAGGGCAGGAGGCCAGAGGGGTGGAGGGCTGCCCCCCATGGCAGCTCAGCCCCCCCTGCTCCAGCCACAGGCTTCCCCACGGGTACAGCCCAGAGCGGGGGAGCTGCTCCAACCATCCTGCCCCCCCCCCACCTAAGGTGCCCCCAGGCCTGGTTCCTGCCCCCTCTTCCTCTGCTGACAGGGCAGTCCCCAAGGCTGCCCCCAGCCCCTGGATACCCCCCTCCCCAAGCAGGCCTGAGGCCTGGCTTCCATCCCTGCCTGGAGGTTTCCATGGAGACAGACAGACAGCCATCAAAGCACCCGGCTCCCTCTGCCTCCAGCAGGGCTCCCTCCAGGGGACCCGCCGGGCAGCCCCCCCGCCCCAACCCGGGAGAGAACCCACAAGTCCTCCCCCCCAGCCCCCTAGAGCCCCCCCCTAACCCGGGAGAGAACCCACGAGTCCTCCCCCCCAGCCCCCTAGAGTCCCCCCCTAACCCGGGAGAGAACCCACAAGTCCTCCCCCCCAGCCCCCTAGAGCCCCCCCCTAACCCGGGAGAGAACCCACGAGTCCTCCCCCCCAGCCTCCTAGAGCCCCCCCCGCCCCTAACCCGGGAGAGAACCCACGAGTCCTCCCCCCCAGCCCCCTAGAGTCCCCCCCTAACCCGGGAGAGAACCCACGAGTCCTCCCCCCCACCCGTAACCTGGGAGAGAACCCACGAGTCCTCCCCCCAGCCCCCTAGAGCCCCCCCACCCCTAACCCAGGAGAGAACCCACGAGTCCTCCCCCCCAGCCCCCTAGAGCCCCCCCCACCCGTAACCTGGGAGAGAACCCACGAGTCCTCCCCCCCGCCCCCTAGAACCTCCCCCGCCCCTAACTCAGGAGAGAACCCACAAGTCCTCCCCCCCAGCCCCCTAGAGCCCCCCCCACCCCTAACCCGGGAGAGAACCCACGAGTCCTCCCCCCCAACCCTCTAAAGCCCCCCCCTCCAGCCTAACCCGGGAGAGAACCCAGGAGTCCTGCCCCCCCACAACCCACTAGAGCCCCCCCACCCGTAACCTGGGAGAGAACCCACGAGTCCTCCCCCCACAACCCACTAGAGCCCCCCCAACCCAGAAGAGAACCCAGGAGTCCTGCCCCCCCACAACCCACTAGAGCCCCCCCCAACCCGGGAGAGAACCCAGGAGTCCTACCCCCCCCCACAACCCACTAGAGCCCCCCCCCAACCCAGGAGAGAACCCACGAGTCCTCCCCCCCAACCCTCTAAAGCCCCCCCCTCCAGCCTAACCCGGGAGAGAACCCAGGAGTCCTGCCCCCCCACAACCCACTAGAGCCCCCCCACCCGTAACCTGGGAGAGAACCCACGAGTCCTCCCCCCACAACCCACTAGAGCCCCCCCAACCCAGAAGAGAACCCAGGAGTCCTGCCCCCCCACAACCCACTAGAGCCCCCCCCAACCCAGGAGAGGACCCAGGAGTCCTGCCTGGCTCCCAACCCCCCAACCCACTAGAGCCCCCTGCCCCCTCTCCTCTCCCACCCTGGAGGTCTCTGAGCATTGGGCTGCCCCCTGCCCTTCCCAGTGTTTCACTGCCACCAGCCACGCCCCACAGCATTTCCTGCGGGGGCTGGACCGGGCCAGAGGGGGAGACGTGAGGCTGCCCAGCAAAGGGGGGTCTGGCAGGTCACAGGGCGAGCAACACCCCACCTCCCCAGAACTGCCGCTGCACCCTGTCTTGTGACCTCTATGACCTGCCACCCTACTGCCCTCTGCCCCCACAGGGCCCGAACTTGCCCCAGCTGGTCCCCTGGGCGGGACGGGGGGGTGCTGATCCATTTCCCCCTGGGCTTAGCCCCCCTAAGCCAAGCAGAGGATCACACCCCTACACACGAACTGCGGGGCCTACCACCCCCGCTGTCCCCAAAAGAGACGCTCACATGGGTACACACACATGCTCTGGCATGCTCGTGCGCACATCTGCACCTGCCACACAGCGCGTGTGTGCACAGTGCTGCATTCAGCAAGGGCACGCACACTCACTGCTGCATTCCGTGCACACACTCGCACATGCATGCATGGCTGCATTCCATGCACTCACACACACACACACATACACTCCCAGCTGTGTTGAGTGCACACACTTACACGCGCACAAGCATTGCTGCGTTCCGTGCATGCACACTCGCACATGCATGCATGGCTGCATTCCATGCACTCACACACACACACACATACACTCCCAGCTGTGTTGAGTGCACACACTTACACGCGCACAAGCATTGCTGCGTTCCGTGCATGCACACTCGCACTGCTGCGTTCTGTGCACTCCCACATGTACACTCACTGCTGCATTCTGTGCACACACTCGCACACACACACACGCGCGCGCACGGCTGCATTCCGTGTACAAGCACACACACACAGAGGCACTGCTGCATTCAGTGAACACACACACACGCCAACATTACTGCACACACACGGCTGCATTCCGTGCGCACACACACACACACACACAGACTGCTGCACTGAGCGTGCGCGCTCACACACACACGCGCACACGCAGACATGTGCTCTCAGAAGCATGAATCAAAGGCGCGGCTGCTAAGAATAGCCCAGCACGGCTGGAGCACAGAGAAGGCCCCGGTGCAGGCGCCTGCCAAGGACACAGAGCACCTGGGGGGGGCGGAGAGATGGGACACAGCCTGCCCACACGTGGGGAAACACGGACCAAAGTGTCCGGGTTGGGGGGGTTGGTACCGAATGGAACCCAGCTTGCCTCCAGCAGAAATAGATCTGTCAGATACTACAGGAGTCAGGGAAAGAGAGAGTGTGTAAGTGATGCAGGGGGGGGGGGGGGTGGCGGGGGGGAGAGACATGGGGGTGGGGATAGATAGATAGATAGATAGATAGATAGATAGATAGATAGATAGGTGGGTGGGGATAGATAGATAGATAGAGGGGGTGGGCGGGGATAGATAGATAGATAGATAGATAGATAGATAGATAGATAGATAGATAGATAGATAGATAGATAGATAGATAGATAGAGGGGGTGGGTGGGGATAGATAGATAGATAGATAGATAGATAGATAGATAGATAGGGTGGGGAAAGAAAGAAAGAAAGAAAGAAAGAAAGAAAGAAAGAAAGAAAGAAAGAAAGAAAGAAAGAAAGAAAGAAAGAAAGAAAGAAAGAAAGAAAGAATCCCCCCCCCCCCAGTTTATGAAGGACGTGAATGGTTAACCCGAGAGTGAGGCTTACCAGTTCTGGATAACTGGTGGGGTCCAGAGTAGCTCCCCACCCGCCATGGTCAGAGGGCTGTGCCGGAGCAGCCCCTGTCTGTGGTTCCTCCACCACCACCACAGCCCCCCTCTAATCGGTGAAAGGGGGATGAACATGGCGGGATGCCGGGCTATGTGTGGGGAGGGACATGCGGGGAGATGGCTGGCTGGATCAAGGGGCGCGGGGGGCATGGATGGAAGGGTGGACAGATGGACGCCGGGGGACGGATGGGCGGGCAGGGAAGGGACTGTGGACAATTACACAGAATACAGAGCCAGGCTGAAGGGGGGGGGGTTACACCCCGGTTTAAACGGGATTTTACACCCCGACCGTTCATACATCCCGGATTGCATCCGTCCACCCTTTTCACCCCAGCACGACCCTGGGACTCCAAGTTCAGCATCTGGCTGGGCCCGTTTCTGCCGGCTGGGGCTTTCCGGGACAGTCCTGGGCCCGCCAGCTCTGCTCCTGGCAGTGTGTCCATGCATTTGCCTGAGAACGGGCCCAGCGGCCTCCCGGCCTCGCTCGCCACCCGGCCGACCTTTCTGCCGGCTCCTGATTTGGACTCAGTATTGACTTCCCAATCCTTGAGGAGAGGCTGAGCCCGATACCAGCCCCTAACCCCTCCCCCCCCCCCCCACACACGAGGCTGACTTGTCAGTCGCCAGAGAGAGGGGTGCGTGTGCAGCTGGACAGTCAGAAGCAGGGTGTGAAGTGGGATGGTGGGAGGAAGGGGGATGAACATGGCGGGATGCCGGGCTATGTGTGAGGAGGGACATGCAGGCTGGCTAGAAGGGTGCGGGGGCATAGATGGAAGGGTGGACAGACAGACACCAGGGGATGGATGGGCGGACGGGTGGGCAGGGAAGGGACTGTGCAGAATTACACAGAACACTGAGTCAGCCTGGGAATCTAGATAGGGGACACACAGACCCAGGCAGGGGGTCTATATGGGGACATACAGAGCCAGGCTGAGAGTCTATATGGGGACATACAAAGCCAAGCTAGGGGTCTATATGGGGACACACAGAATCAGGCTGGGGGTTTATATAGGGGACACGCAGAGACAGTCTGGGCTTCAAAGGGGGGACACAGTGAGCAAGGCTGCTGTGACAGGAGAATTTTCTGTGCTTTTGCTACACCTGCCTCAGTTTCCCTCTGTCTTTGCCTTGCTTCCCAGTGGGCCCCCTGGGGATGGGCAGGAGACAGGAGTGATGCCCGCGGGGGGTGGGGTGGGGGAGCCGCCAGAGGCCTGGCTTGTGCGCAAGACGACAGCTCTCACGCGTGGGGCGGAGGGAGAGCCAGAACGGGAGTCCAGGGCCGCTTGGCCGGCGGCAGCGCTGGCTGGCCAGGAGGGACAGCGGCTTTCCCCGGCCGTCTCTGTGCCAAGCTACGGGCTGCCCCTGCCTGACACGGGCAAACCCCAGCGGGGCCTGGAGCCCAGAGGCCGTCTGGGGGCAGAAGAGGAAGCGGGGGAGGGGGTCTCACTGACAGGTTGCCCACGTGCCCATGGGGCCCACGGAGCCAGCGGGGGCAGGGGGTCTGTATATGGGACACAGAGCCAGGCTGGGGGGGGGTCTCTGAACAGGGTACATGGTTGCAGGCAGACGGGGGTGTATTTAGAGCTCTGGGGGGGTCTGTACCTGGGACTCACAAGCTGTCCCGGCTGCCTTTATTCCCCCTTCCTAAATGTCACCTCCCGGATCTGAAATGAAGCCAAAGGACGCCCCCCCCCCTCCCCAGCCTCGCGTGTCTCTCACACACGCGCCTCCACCCGGCCCCACGTGCCCAGCTGTGCACGGACGCCAGGCCCGCGGCGGCCCCGGGACACCTTCCCAGCCACACCCAGGCACCAGCGCCGGCCACGAGGCCCAGCGAGCCACGCCCGTGCGTGGCACCGACCCATGGCCATGCGGAGACAGCTCCCCGTTTGTCCTGCCCTGGCAGCAGAGTCGTGCGTGCACGCAGACGCGTCCCCCGACATTACACCCTTGCGCGTGCATGGAGCTTCACCTGTGGGCACATGCCTGGGCACACCCCTAAAGCCAGAGAGACAGGTGGTGTACAAAGAGGCACGCGCTTCCACAAAGGTGGGGACAGCAATACACCGGGCTGCACACACTCAGAGGTCAGCGTGCACTCTGAGATAATCATAGTGAGAGAATGTATGCACACACCCAGAGAACACACACACATGCACAGGCATGCACACACACACAATTAGTGTGTGCACACACCAAGAGAGAATACACACATGGATATTGTATGCACAGAGCCAGAAAGAGAACACACACATGCACAGGCATGCACACCCACGGATAATGTGTGCACACACCCAGAGATATGCACAGATGTGCATGCACACACTCACACAAAGAGCCATGCACACATGTGGATAACACGCACACTCAGAGAGCACACACACACAGGGATGCACACACACACAGATATTGTGTGCACACACCCAGAGAACACACACACATGCACAGGCATGCACGCACCCACAGATAGTGTGTGCACACACCAAGGAAGAATACACACAGGGATATTGTATGAACACAGCGAGAATGAGAACACACACATGCACGGGCATGCACACCCATGGATAATGTGTGCACACACCCAGAGAAATGCACATATGTGCATGCACACACTCACACAAAGAGCCATGCACACATGTGGATAACACACACACCCAGATAGAACACACACACAAATAACTTGCGCACGGCATGCACGCCCAGAGATATGCACATATGTTCATTGCCACACACAGACGCTGAGTTTACACCCCCCCCCCGAGACAGCCGCATCCCCGCACACACATCACGAATGCCCACACAGCCAGAAATATGCACACACGCACTCCCAGCGATAACGCCCTGCACGCACACACCGAGAGAGATCCCCATGGCTGCCTGCACACATACACCCGAGCTCTCCCTCTCACACATCTATGCATGCGTGTGCCCCCCCGCCACACACACACACACACACACACACACACACACACGCCTGCTGCACATGTGCACCTGCTGTTCCCAGACAGCCTCCCGCATGGTTCTCATTCATTCCCCCCCCCCCACCGCATGGTGCTGTTCCCCGCCCCCCCTCCGCCTGTCTCATCCCCCCCCCCCCCACCGCCCCCAAGCAGGGAAGCTGGAACAGTTTCTGGCGGGGGGTGCTGCAAAGCCCTTGAACAATCAGGGCTTCTGGGTGTCCCCCAGAAACAGCCCTCTGAGCCACAACCCAGGGGCCCGGAGAGACAGGGGGCAGGGGAGATCCCAGGGCAACCCGGGCAGGGACTCCCCACTCCCTCCCCGGGGTACCCCAGACAAAGGCAGCTGATCCCTTCGCTCCCCAAGGCTCCTGAAAGTCATCACCAAGGCCAGGCACACTCCCCTCCCCCGACAGGACCCCAGCCAGACCCTCCCCCCACGGCAGCCCCCCCTCCATTCAGCCCCCCAAGGATACTAGCCAGCCCTTCCCCCGACGGAGACACCAGCCATCCAGACCCATCCCGCCCAGGGACGCCACCCCCTCACTCTTCCCTTCACAGGAACCCTGACCAGCCCCCCCCCCCACCATTCCCGTGTGGGGACCCCGGCCAGGCAACCCCCTGTGCCCCTCCCCCCCACAGCCATCCTGTCTGCAGCCCCACATAGACCCCAGCAATCCACGCCCTTCCCCCGCAAAGTCCCCATTCATCCAACGCCCCCTCACAAAGGGACCCCACCTCCCCTCCCCCAGACGGGACCCCCCAGCCCAGTAAGTCCCCTGCCCGTCGCCCTCCCCTGACCCCCAGCCAGCCCCACTCCCCACACAGAGACCCCCCCGATCGCCCAACCCCCCCGCCTCTCCCCACACAGGGACCCCCGATCGCCCAGCCCTCCCCACACAGAGACCCCCCCCGATCGCCCAGCCCCCCGCCCCGCCCCACACAGAGACCCCCGCCCCGTGGGCTGCCTGCCCCTTACCTGCCGATGGCTGGGGGGGGGCTGGGGCGCGCTCAGTAGGTCTGCCCTGTGGGGGGGACCATGGTGGCGGCCCCCCCCCGCTCTGCCCCCCCCGGGCGATGGGCGGGTGTCTCAGCCCCACGCGCGGCGCGGTCCCGGCCCCTTCCCCATCCCCATCCGCGGGCGGCTGCTCCGCTCCCCGGGATGCGCGCTCGCCCGGCTCCCGCCCCCCCGGGCTTGGATGATGCTCATCTGCCCGCCCCCCGGTACCGCCCACCAGGTGCCAGCCCCCCCGTAACCAGCCCCACCCGGTACTAGCCCCGCCCGCTACCAGCCCCCCCCCCCCGGTACTAGCCCCGCCCGCTACCAGCCCCCCCGGTACCAGCCCCCCCCGGTACTAGCCCCGCCCGCTACCAGCCCCCCCGGTACCAGCCCCCCCCCGGTACTAGCCCCGCCCGCTACCAGCCCCCCCGGTACCAGCCCCACCCGGTACTAGCCCCGCCCGCTACCAGCCCCCCCCCCCGGTACTAGCCCCGCCCGCTACCAGCCCCCCCGGTACCAACCCCCCCCCCGGTACTAGCCCCGCCCGCTACCAGCCCCCCCCCCCGGTACTAGCCCCGCCCGCTACCAGCCTCCCCGGTACCACCCCCCCCCGGTATTAGCCCCGCCCGGTACCAGCCCCCCCATATTAACCCCCCCCGGTACCAGCCCCCCCCGGTACTAGCCCCGCCCGCTACCAGCCCCCCCATATTAACCCCCCCCGTAACCAGCCCCCCCCGGTACTAGCCCCCCCCCGGTACCAGCCCCGCCCCCCCGGTACCAGCCCCCCCCGGTACCATTCCCATGGTATCAGCCCCCCCCCGGTACCAGCCCCCCCGGTACCAGCTCTCCCAGTACTAGCGCCCCCCCCCCCAGTACTAGTCTCACCCGGTACCACCCACCCGATACTAGCTCCCCCCACGGTACCCCCCCCCCCCCGCTGTCGCTGTGCAGGAACGCGCGGGTCCGTTCCCCCCCTCCCCCCCCCCATAGCCCCGGTACCACCCGTCCGGCACCGCCCACTCCCACCCACCCCACTGCTGCTGGGCCGGAACGCACGGGGTTCTCCCCCCCTCCCCCCCCCGTTCATACCCCTCCCCACCAGCCGCTCCCCCCCCCCCCCACTCCGCTGCTGGGCGGGAACGCAAGGGGTCCTCCCAGCCCCCCATTCATAACCCCCCAGCCACTCCCCCCCCCCCCGCCCGCTGCTGTTCAGGAATGCACAGGTCCCCCCCCCCCATTCAAAGCCAGCTCCGCCCCCCTCCACTCCTGTACCACCCACAATCCACCGGGCTCCAGTCCTCCCCCCCCCCCCCCCCATGCCACCCTCTCTCCTTCTGCTCTTCAGGAATCTACCCTCCCCCCTCAGACCCAGCTCCCCCCCCCCCCGTACCAGCCCCCCCACCTAGTATCATCCCCACCACCACCCACCAGCCCCCGGTAAATCCCCCTCCGTACAGTGATGCATGGGCCTGCCCTGTTCCATTCATAGCCAGCCCCCCCCAATCGCCCGGTCCTAGCCCATCCCCCACCCACTATTGCTGCTATTCAGGAATGGGGGGGGACCCCCTCCTGGATTCTCCTGCAGCATTCCAGCCAACCCCCCTCTCCCTCCCCCCCCCTTTCCTACGCCATCCTCCCACCCGGAATCAGTGTGATATGCACAGGACATGCAAACATAGATCCAGAGCACCCCACACCAAATGCAGGACACACCATGGGACAAACATGGGACACGCAGACATACGTGCAGAAAATGCTATGTGATACACAGTGGGACATGCAAAGGACATGCAAACACAGAGCCAGGGCACCCTGTGTGACAAACATGGGCCATGCAAACATACATGCAGGGCATGCCCTGTGACATACACAGGACACACAAACACAGATCTAGGGCACACCATGTGACATGCATGCAACACACAACACAAGTACAGGGCACACCGTGGGGCATGCACAGGACATGAAAACACAGATCCAGGGCACGTCGGGTGACATGCACAGGACACACCAACACAGATCCAGGACATCCCATATGACATGCCTCGGACACGGAAATACACACAGACACAGGGTGCTCACCAGAACACACAACCACAGACACGGAGTCCGCAGCTTGACATGTGTGGGCCTCACCAGTACCCACAAATAACGGGTACTTGCCGGGACACATGCACACCCACGGATACAGGCTCTGACACGCACTTACATGTGAGAAACATACAGGAGCCAGGACACATGCGGGTTAGGCAAACACGCCCATGGACACAGGCAGATGCTTTGGCATGTATCGGACGTGCCCATGGATGTGGGGCACAGGCTCCCATGGGGCTAGGAGAGGCAGAGACAGCCACACCCACAGAGGCAGAGACAGTCACCCCCGCCCCCTCCAGCAGCACCCAGGCCTGCCAACCTCAGCCCCACACATCTGGTTTGGATCAGCTGCCTCTTGGCCGGGCTCCCAGCCCCTCCAGCCATCCCGCCAGCCCCAGCGCTTGGCCGCGCCACCCGGGCCAGAGGAAACCGTGTGTCTGGAAGGCCAGGGGAGCGGAGCAGGCATGGCCGTGGGGTGCGGGGTGCTGCTGCTACTGGGGGCGCTGCTGGGGGCCAGCCGGGGGCGGGAGCTGAGCTCGGAGGAGGAGAGACAGGCCTTGATGCTGAAGGTAAGGGGGGGTCCCTGGGTTCCCCCAATATCCATGGGATCCCTCAGTCCGCCATGCCCGTGTCCCAGCCCCTCCTTGGGGGCTCTCCCCTGGGCCCCCACAGCTCAGGGGCCCTCCCACTCCCTGCCCCACAACTCCCGTCACCCTGGTTCAGGGTCCCATCCTCCCCAGTCCAATCCTTCGAGGTTCCCCTCCCCCCATGCCCTCCCATTCCTGGGGGTCCCCCCCTCCCCAGTCTCTCCCCTCACTCCCAGGATCCCCACCCCTCCCCTTCTCAGGGCTGGGACTCAGAGCTGTACGCTGCTGCCTTATATAAGCGCCTCACCCGGCCTGACGTGCCCTTCCCAGAGCCCAGGCAGCTCCGTCACTGCAGTGGGGCAGGGTGGGGGAGGCTCCGATATGAAGGTCACAGAGCCAGGAAGAGAACCCAGGAGAACCTGCCTCCCCCTCCTTCCCCCCGCTTCTTCCACTCTAATCCTCTTGGGGCGGGGGGGGGCACAGATTGATTCTCAGACAGCAGCACAAAGGGGTGTCCACCCACATACACACACATTCTGTGGGGCAGTCATGGGGCAGGCCAAGGGAGGGCAGAGTCTGGAACATGGGAAGCTGAGGTGGGGAACATGGGAGGCAGGAGGGAAGCTGGCGGGGGATGTGGGAGCAGGGCCGGGGGAGGCTGGGGGGGAATGGGGGAGCAGGGCTGGGGGGGGATGGGAGGGATGGGGGAAAACCCCATGGCAAGGCCGGTCACTCCACCCCTCTGTCCCTCCAGCACCTGCAGGAAGTGCTGCAGCTGCCGGACGTGGAGGGCGAGGGGCCCCCCGAGATGACGCTGACGGAGCTGGCCCCCGAGGGGGGCACGGGACAGGAGGAGGAGGAGGATGGGGAAGGGGCACCGGTCAAGGGGGACGTGAATCCCAGTGGCCCGGCCCCAACCACACTGGCCCCTCAACCCGAGGAGGACGGATTCACCTACGTGTGTGAGTTTGAGGGGGGCCCTGCCCCAGGCCCTGCTCCCCTTGCTCCCAATTAGGGTCTCCCCAGCTCCCACCTGTGGGTCAGGGGCTCCAAGAGGGATGGGGAGACCGAGGGGTAGCATCGGCACATAGGGCATATGGGGGTCAGGGCCCCAAGGGGGAGGGGCGGGGCGGCGGGGGGCTGCGGGGGAGGGGAAGGGGACTGCCCCCCGACGCTCTCCCCTCCCCCGCAGTCTCGCGGCTGGACAGCCTGGACGCGGCCGTGCACCGGCTCAACGTGCAGTTCCACGCCATGGACCTGCGCGTGGCCCAGTTCTCCCAGGGCCTGGCCGAGCTGCGGGGGCGCCTGGCCGAGACCCAGGAGGCGCTGAGCGCCCTCGTCCAGACCAGCACCCGCAACCGGCACGACATCGGCAAGATCGACGGTGAGCGCCCGGGCCGGGAACGCCCCCACCCTGGGGCAAAGGGGGCAAAGCTCAGAGCGGGGACCAGGCCCAGGTCAAAGGGGAAAGGTCAGAGGAACCCGCCGTTTCCAGAGGGCAAAGGTCGGACGTCTGAGCCTCTCGGGGTCAGAGGCGAAAGGTTAATGGGGGCTAACCCCGCTCTAGGTCAGAGGTCACGAGAGAGGGCACCCAGCTGTAGACGGAAAAGGAGTCAAAGGGGGGGGGCAGCAGCCCACCCTGGGTCAGAGGCCAAAGGTCATCAGGGCGAACAGGCCCAAGGTCAAAGGGCAGCGGGTCAGGGTGCAAAGGTCACAACGGGGGCAGAGGTGAAAGGTCACCGTCCGGGAGGGCAGAGGTCACAGGCCACGCTCCCCGCTCTCGCCAGGCTGCCTGCGGGGCCGGCGGATCCACGCCAAATGCTTCCTGATCTTCCGGGAGTTCGAGGGCTACGAGGCGGCGCAGGGGCTGTGCCAGCACCGGGGCGGGAGCCTGGCCATGCCGGCCGACGAGGCCGAGCTGGCCGCCCTGCGCCGCTACCTGCACCAGGCCTTCCAGCCCTTCAACTGGCCGGCCTGGGTGGGGATCCACGACCGGCGGGCCGAGGGGCTGTGGCTGTACGAGAACGGGCAGCGCGTCTCCTTCTTCGACTGGTACCGGGACCCGCTGGTGAGCCAGCCCAACGGGGGCGCCCTGGAGAACTGCGTCTCCCTGTCCTCCGACGACGGGAAGTGGTGGGACAACGCCTGCAGCCGGCGCATGTACTACGTCTGCGAGTTCCGGCTCTAGGGCCCCCGGGCTCCCCTCCGCTCCCCCCCGACAGCCCCCCCGGGCTCCCCTCCGCTCCTATCCCAACAGCCCCCCCGGGGCTCCCCTCCGCTCCCTCCCCGACAGCCCCCCCCCGGGGGAGCTCCTCACCGCTCCCTCCCGACAGCCCCCCCGGGCTCCCCTCCGCTCCCTCCCGACAGCCCCCCCGGGCTCCCCTCCGCTCCCTCCCCGACAGCCCCCCCCAGGGTTCCCCTCCGCTCCCTCCCGACAGCCCCCCCGGGCTCCCCTCCGCTCCCTCCCCGACAGCCCCCCCCGGGGTTCCCCTCCGCTCCCTCCCGACAGCCCCCCCCGGGCTCCCCTCCGCTCCCTCCCGACAGCCCCCCGGGGCTCCCCTCCGCTCCCTCCCGACAGCCCCCCCCCAGGGAGCTCCCCTCCGCTCCCTCCCCGACAGCCCCCCCGGGCTCCCCTCTGCTCCCTCCCCGACAGCCCCCCCGGGGGGCTCCCCTCCGCTCCCTCCCCGACAGCCCCCCCCGGGAGAGCTCCCCTCCGTTCCCTCCCCGACAGTCCCCCCCGGGAGGTAATGTCTGGGAAACGACTTCCTGCCCCCCGCCCATCCAGCTTTCATGGGGAGGCAGCTGGCTGCCTGCTAGAGCAAGGAAAGAGGTACTCCTTGCCCCTCCTCCCTACCCCCACCCCATCACAGGCTGCCAGGACTCCCCCCCCCCCCCCGTTGGGACAGTACCACAGGGCTGACCCACCCAGGGGGGGTCAGAGGTCATCACCCCAATGTGCAGGGGGGCATACGCTCCAGTGCCTAGCCCCAGATACACACACTGGGATCATCTCCCCCCCCCCCCCCCACACACACACCCTCAGCCCCACCAGTCTGGAAGCCAATCCGCCTTTGCCCTCCGCTCCTCACAGGTCTCCAACCCAGGGCAGTTTTCCTTCCCATCTCTCACCCTTAGTGGCCCCCGTCTAGCCCCTCAATGTAGTCACCCCCCCAGGGCTGTGCCCCCGAACTGTGCTGCCCTCGCTCCCCCCGCTCTGTCACACGCACAGGCGTCTCTGGTCAAATAGAAACTCCTTTATTCCTTTTTAATGTGGGGTTTTTTGGTTTCTTTTTTCTGCCCTGGCAGCCCAGTCTGCGGCTGGCGGGGGAGGGAGAAGGCGCCACGGGCTCCCCGGCCCCCCACTGCCCGGGCCAGGCCACACAAACCAGCTTATGCTGGCAGGAATATTGCAACCCTGACTCTGGGTGTGTGCAAGCTGGACATTCAGCTACATGTGTGTGTGGGGGGGGGGGGGCAGAGCAAGAGCGGCTGGGGGGGGAAAGGGGGCTGAGTGAGGCAGAGAAGTTGGAGGAGGGAGGTTAGGGGGACTAGGGGGTGAGGACCAGGCTCAGAGACAGGGCTGGGGACAGCAGGGCAGGGGGCCACAGGGATGGAAGGGAGGAGGCTGGGGGGCACAGGGGGTGGGATGGAGGCACAGGGGGTGGGGAGAAGGGGCAGAAGGTTGGGGAGCTGGGGGGGTCATTTTTTGGTTTGAAATTAGCTGCATGTGGGGGGGCTGCTGCAGCTGGTGCATGGGAGGCTGCCCCCCCAGCCTGTGGCCATAGGGGGCTGGTGGTGTGGGGCAGCGATGTGCAGTGACCATAGAGCAGGCGCCAGGAGAGGGGGGCTCCAGAGGGAAGTGGAGAGGAACTGGCTCTGTCCTTGTGCTGTGACCCTCCCTCCAATCCCCTCCCAGCAGCCATGGACTATTCCTCCCTCCCCCCTCCCAGCTAACATGGACTATTCCTTCCTCACCACCCCCATTCAGTTTACATGGATTATTCCTCCCTCCCCCTCTTACATGGATTCTCCCTCTTGTGCACTCCCCCCTACACACACCACACATGAACTATTCCTCCCTCCCTGCCCTAGTGGACTTTTCCTCTCTCTCATTCCTCCCCCCCCCCCCCCACATGGACTATTCCTCCCTGGCCCACTTCCTACTAGACATGGGCTATTTCTTCTCCCCTGCCTATTAATAAATTTGGATGATTCCTCCTCGCCCCCCCCCCCACTATTCCAGCACAGGTGGACCATCCCCTCCCTCCCAGGGGGGCTAGCTGCTCCCCCCCCCCCCGACACTGGGCCTGGGGCAGCCCCCCCAAAGGAGGCTTGGAAGTATTAAGATGGGACTTGTTTGGAGCAAGTAGGGTGAACACAGAGGGGGATCTGTGGGGGGGGAACCCAGAGGGGGATCTGTGGGGGGGGAGCCCTGCTGTCTTCACCCAAGTCCCCCCCCCTCCCCGGGACAGGAGGCCCAGATCTGGGGGATCCCTGCCCCATTGCTGCCCTGCAAGATCAACATGTGGACATGCTCTGGTGCCAGCCTGGTCGGCCCCCCCGAAGAGCCAGGCAGCGGGGGGGGGGGGGGGAGGCCGGGCGGGGGAACTCACCCAGCAGCTTGTGGGCTGCCCGGCCAGCGCCGAGTATGGGGCATCTTGCCCCTTCCACCACAGCTGGAGCACCTGGCACTGGGAGGCGGCCCCACCAGGCTCGTGCGCTTCTGCCCCACCCACAGCGCAGGTCCTCCGCGGGTATTCAATGGCTGAGTCCTGTTAGGGCGGCCTGGGGGGCAGGGAGGGGCTACCCAGGTAGGCAGCAGGACCCGTACGGCCTCCACAACGCCCCCCAGTGCCTGCCCTATGCAGGGCAGGGCCTGCCCGCCCAGTGTCCCAGCTGTCTGGCAGGCAACAGCTCTGTGCGGCCCCATGGCGAAGGCCCCATTCTCCTCCACCCGCCCCCCTGCCCAGAGCCCCCGCCAGGCCCCCTCTGGCACAGGACAACTGCCCAACACCTGTGCGCAGGCATCGCCCACATAGTGCAGGGAGAGGATGGGGCCAGAGGGCCAGGGCTGAGGGCCCAGTGGGGCAGCCTGGGTGCCAGCTCTGCTCCCCTCGCCTTGCCCTACAGGGGGCGCTCCCACAGCAGCATGGGGGGCCCCAGCAGCTGCCTTCACCCTCCACCGCTTCCAGCAGCATCAGGTCCCAGACCAGGAAGTCGGCCACAGCGTGGGTCTGGCCAGGGCAGCAGCGCCCCCTTTGGGGAGGGGCGGGCAGAACAGTCTGTGCCCCCACCAGCTGGCTGTACTGCCGGGGTGTGTAGACGAGGTGCAGGCTGGTGGTGTCGCTGCGGGAGGAGAGCTACACCCGGCACAGCTTGTCCAGGACACCTCGAAGCTGGAAAAAGTCCAGTAGCAGCTCTGGGCTCAGCCCAGCTCCGCCTCCACCAGTTTAGCCCCTCCCACAGTGCCAGCCCCGCCTCTACCCTGTTAGCCCCTCCCACACAATGCCAGTCCTGCCCCTGTACTGGGTTATTTCCTCCCCACCAAAACCAGCTACCTCGCTGCAGCCACCCCAACCCCAGCGTAGCCAGGGTCTCTTCCCGAGCCCCACCCTCACGGTGGCACCTTCTCCCCACACCAGCCCCACATTGTAACCCCGCCCCCTTGATACAAGCTCTGCCTCCAGAATGAGTCCCCCATACCAACCCTGCCTTAGCCCCCTTGATCCCAGCCCTGCCCCCGCGTGATCCCCACTGCCCTGACACAGCCTCCCACCCCCACCCACTCGGCCCTTGGGGATTCTGAGCCCAGACAGCCATATTGATTGGGAATGCGGGTTCCGCTGACAGCCCGGACCAGCCAATCAGCGCAGCCCCTGCTGCCAATTGGCAGCTCCATCCACCAATGGGAGCATGCCCCTTGGAGGAGGCGAGGCTCTGACACCTGCCAGCCAATGGGAGCGCAGGTCGGCAGAAAGGCCGCCTGGGGGGGTGGAGCAAGACAGCGGGGAGTCCCGCAAGAAGGCAGGGCTCAGCTAGGGGGGTGTGAACGGGCAGCACCCACAGCCAATGGGAGTGCAGGAAATGGGACAGCCTGCACCAACCACCAGCGGGGAAGCAGGAAAGGAGAGGGGGGGACGGAAATGCGTATGGGTGGTAGGACCCACACAGAACCCAGGTGTCCGGCTCCGCCCCCCGGGGCTGGGGTTCTAGAGCCGCGGTTCTGGAGCCCCGGCCCCGGGTTCCGGTTCTGTGCGGTTGCCGTTCCCGTAGTGCCAGGGCAGCCCCCCGCCCCCGCCACGCAGGGGAGCGGCTCGGCATGGGAGAGCCCCTCGGGGGACACAGCCAGCAGGTGGGTGCCGGGACGGGCGGGCGGGGGCCCAGCGCCCATGGGGGGAGCGTGCCATGCGCTCAGCCCAGCCCACCCCCACTCACCACAGGAGACGGGAGCAGGGCCTGGACAGGTTTTATTTACACAGCCCCCCCTCCGGGTCCAGCCCCGCGCCGACACCCAGAGCCGGGGCACAAACAGCTCAACAGGGGCACAGTCCCCCCGCCACCGGCCCCGCAGCGCAGGGAGCGACCGTCACCTGCCCCCGGCCCCGCCCCCGTTGCCCCCACCCTGCCCTCCGGCATCAGGCGCTCCGGACATCATGAGGAACAGCACCACGGGGATGATGTACATCCACTGTGGAGAGAAGGGAGGGGGGGTTAGATGGGACCCCCCCCCATGGGAGCAGCCACACAAGAGCCCTCCCCAAACCCACCGGCAGGATCAAGCCCCCACACCCGGGGGGTGGGGAGAAAGCACCAGTGACTATCACTGCATCAGCCCTAGTGGGGGGGGGGGGGGGGGGGTTCAGCCACCAGGGGAGGGGGATTGCGATTTTCCGAGGACCAGCAGGGAGTGAAGGCAAAGCAGTGACACTCCCCCCCCCAGCACGGACACCTCCGGGCTCAGGCTGGTGTGTCGGGCTGAGCCCAGGGCAGGCTCCCTGCCAGCTGGGGGGGAGGTGAGGAGCGTGGGGGGGGGGGGGTGTGGAAGGACAGTGGGGGGGGGGGGGGATTTACTTGGCTGCTCAGGGCTGGCGTCCGGGCTCCTGCGGGACTTTCACAGAGCCGGTGGCCAGGAGCAGCGCGGCTCCTCCCAGAATTAAATGCCACTGTGGGGGGAAGAGCACAGGTCAGGGAGTGGGGGGGGACAGGTGGGGACGCAGTGGCAAGGATCCCCCCCCCCCCGTCAGGTTTGAGCAGCAGGCCCCCCAAGGCAGGAGAGGTTTGAAGGGGGGGTCCTGGGCAGCACTGGAGGCATGGCAGCCCAACGGGGGGGGGGGGGGAAGACCCCAGGGTAATGCAGGGGGGTCCCGGGCAGCATGTGGGGGAGCAGATCTAGGGGGTGGGTTTGCTGCAGTGCTCAGGATGGGGGGCAGTGGAAGGGGGCGGGGGGTGTCTCGGTGCAGTGCTGGGAGCCAAGGCAGTGTGGGTGGGTGGGGGGGGGCGTCCTGGCTCTAGGAGGGGAGGCGGCGGGTGCAGGGCCCGGCACTCACGTATTTAGCGAAGAAGGATTTCTGCTCCTGCGGGTTCTTGGCTCTCTGCGCCTGCTCCAGCTCCAGGCGTTCGATGAACGCTGCAGTTTCAGGGCTGCGGGGGGGGGAGAACCTGTCAGAAAACCTGCCCCCCCAACGCCTTCCAAAGACCCCCACGTGCGGCCGCCCAGGAGAGATTCGGGGGCTGCCCAGCTGATTAGCAGAACGCTCCCAGCCGGCACCTGAGTTTCCCCCGGTGGTGCACATCCCCCCGTGCCTCGGCGCCCAGAACAACACGTATTCTGCACACAGGCGGAAAGACACGCGCGCGAACGCTGCCCCGTCCCCGCCCGTTCCCAATGCCACCCCGCAGAGCAGCCGTCCCAGCCCAGCACCCCCGCCCCCACTCACACGGCGGCCGGCACCGGCTGCTGCAGCACCACCGTGGTGTTGAAGGCCTCCAGGTCGACATCCTCCACCTCGGCGCCGTGGCAGGCGCCCGGCACGGTGACAATGGAGATGCCGATCAGGTTCCCCGCCCCGTCCGTGTGCACCGTCAGCCGGTCGGACAGGTGGGAATCCACCAGCGCGCACTGGGGGGGCACAAGGAGGGGGTGAGCAGGGCACAGACCCACCCAGCACCCCGCGCCTTGGCCCTGCCCGCCCCCAGCAGGCACATGGGGCACAGACCTTCACCCCGACCCAGCAGACAGCGGGGGAGGGGGACTGGGACCCGCCTGCCGGAGAGACAGAGCCACAGGCCCGGGAGGGAGGGGCAGCACCGGGGTGCGCTGGGTCCGTGCTCCAAGGTGGGGTGGGGGTGTCACAGCCAGGGAGGGGATCTCTGCACAGGACCCCGCGTTGGGGGGGACACTCACGGCTCGGACGAAGGAGCTGACATATTCTGCGCCGGCTTCCTCCACGGCCCCGAGCGGCCGGCGCGGGACCCGCACCCGGTACAGCCCATTCAGCGCCGCCACGTCCTGGGGTCGGGGGGGCATGGGGACAGGTGAGAGAGCTCCCCCTCCGCCCCATAGGCCAGGCTGCCAGCACCCCCATCCCCCACCACCTCCAGCAACCTCACCCTGAGTTTGGTGCGCTCCTCCTCGCTCAGCTGCTTCTGGCTCAGCGCCAGGCTGGGCTCGGGCGCCAGGCTCCACACCAGTGTCCCTCGCTTCCGGAAGCGGATGCTGTCGTCTGGGGAGAGATTGGGGGGGGGGGAGCCTTAGGACAGGGTGGAGAAACCCCTCCCCCAAAGACATCAAAGCTTCGAAAGGATGGCGCCAAACCGAGGGATCGGGCAACACAACGGCAAACGCCACGTACTGCTGGTAACTGCACAGTCACGCACACGGGAGAAAAGGGTCCCACTGACACACACAGCAATTCCTCACTGAGCACGGGGACACGTTTCAGAAAACCATCGAGCTACGCGGGCTCAATTTTCCCATTGAAAAGAATGGAAAAGGTGGGGGTTGCATTTTAAGCGCACATGCGCGCGCAGCTCCAGCCTGTTAGCAGCTGGGACGGGCACATAAGGGTGGGGGAGAAAGGGCAGTGGGTTCTGGCAGGGAGGGGAGGGGTTTGGCTCTGGAGAAGGGAAGGCAGGCGAAACCTCACGCAGCTGCCAGCAGGGGAAATCACGTTATTGCGGGGACGGGTCACGTTGTTCGAAAAATGTTCCCTAAAAAAAAATCGCGCTATCACGAAAACGTGTTAAGCGGACACGGTTAAACGAGGAATTACTGTATGATGGGGACTAATTCAGCTACAACTAGTCTAGAGGGAAATCTCGGAGTCCTTGTGGAGAATTCTCGGAAAACACCCACTCAGTGGGCTAGAGAATAAGACGGAGAATATCTTACGGCCTCTACATAAATCCATGGGGCGCCCACATCTGGAATACTGCCTCCAGATGTGGTCACCTCAGCTCAAAAAAGATCTCTTGGCATTGGGAAAAGTTCAGAAAAGGGCAACAAAAGTGACGTGGCATTTGGAACGGGTAGGGATCAAACACACTGGGACTTCTCCGCTCAGAAACGAGCAGACTAAGGAGGGGGATCGGATCGAGGCCCAGAAAGTCACAACGATGTGGAAAAAGTGAATAAGGAAACGTTATTGACTTGATCCCGTCACATAAGAACTAGGGGTCACCAACTGACATCGATAGGCAGCAGGTTGAAAACAAACCAAAGGACGTTTTTCTTCGCCCAGCGCACAGCCAACCTGTGGAACTCCTCGCCAGAGGATGTGGTGAAGGCCAGGACTTTAAAAGGGTTCAAGAAAGAGCTAGATACATTCAATGCTAGGTCCACCAATGGCGATTAGCCAGGCTGGGCAGGGAGGGTGTCCCTAGCCTCTGTCAGAGGCTGGGATGGGCGACAGGGGAGGGATCACGTGAGGATTCCCTGTTCTAGTCCCTTCCTCCGGAGCACCTGGCATGGGCCACCGTGGGCAGCCAGGACGCTGGGCTGGACGGCCCTTTGGTCTGACCCGGTCTGATGTTCTGTTCTCCCCACCAGAACAGCTCAGGCGCGGGAACTAGGGGAGCCAGGGCTTCACTTGTTACTCACCCAGCCCCATGCAAGCGGTAAATCGGTGAAACAGGATTTCACAGCCCTACCTAGCAGGGACCTCTCCTCCACACCCAACCCCCCCAACGTGGGACACGCACGCACGCACACACATGCACACGCGCACGCACACACACATGCACGCACGCACACAC
The DNA here is from genome assembly GCF_049634645.1 of Pelodiscus sinensis. Taxonomy (NCBI): domain Eukaryota; kingdom Metazoa; phylum Chordata; order Testudines; family Trionychidae; genus Pelodiscus; species Pelodiscus sinensis. The sequence continues at coordinate 755,109 of NW_027465846.1, forward strand.
ATGCACGCACACGCACGCACACACACGCACGCATGCACACACACGCGCACGCGCACACACTGCTCACTCACCCAGCTCAAAGGAATGCTCCAGCGGCAGCGAGAGGACACAGGTCTCGGAGTCCCGGCCCTCACCTGGCTGAGGGCAAGAGGGGACACGGATCAGCAAACCCACTGCCCCGGCCCCCAGGCACTAACCGCTAGGCCCCGCTCCCCTGGCGGGGAGAGAACTCATGAATATGCAGTGTATGCTAATTAGCTGCCTCTGCAGGCTTAGCTCTTCCCCTTTGGCCTCGGACTGGCTTCCTGTCACTCCGGCTACCTACATATTGATGAGCTGCGCGGGAATACTAATGAGCTGGCTTATGAATATTGATGAGCGAGTCGGGCTGATCACAGAGGGCCAGGCCCTGCCGCCGGCGGGGGGAGGCGTAACTGAGCCTCCTGCATATTAATACAGAATCATGAATATTAATGACCACAGGCGCATACGCAGCGAGCGCGACCCCGCCCCCTCATGAATATTAACGAGCCGCGCGTTGCTCTAACCCCGTCTCTCCGGGACAGTGGGGTCGCTTCGCCTGCTCCGCACGGAAACCCCGCCCCCTCATGAATATTAACGAGGGGTGACGAATACTAATGAGACGCCCGCCTATCCTCACGTGCATTGAGCCCCGTCCCATTGACCCGACCCCCCTCATGAATATTAACAAGACTCATGAATATTGATGAGGCCGCACTCACCCTGGGGCCCGCGCCCCGGCAGGTCCCGGCCCGGCAGCGACCGAGCAGCAGCAGCAGCGCCACGAACCAGCCGGGCAGCGCCGCCATGGCCGCGCGGTGCAGGCCGGGATAGGGGCGGGGCCCAGCGCCTGCCCCGCCTTCTCCCCTCCGTCATCTTGGAACCCGCCCCGCCCCTTCCGCCCCCAGACTCCGCCCCTTCGATCCCAGGCCCCGCCCCTTCCCGGCCTCGGAGCTCGCCCCGCCCCATCGAAACCAGGCCCCGCCCCTTCCCGGCCTCGGAGCCCGCCCCACCCCCTTCGAACCCAGGCCCCGCCCCTTCCCGGCCTCGGAGCCCGCCCCACCCCCTTCGAACCCAGGCCCCGCCCCTTCCCGGCCTCGGAGCCCGCCCCGCCCCCTTCGAACCCAGGCCCCGCCCCTTCCCGGCCTCGGAGCCCGCCCCGCCCATTTCGAACCCAGGCCCCGCCCCTTCCCGGCCTCGGAGCCCGCCCCGGCCATTTCGAACCCAGGCCCCGCCCCTTCCCGGCCTCGGAGCTCGCCCCGCCCCCTTCGAACTCAGAACCCTGTCCTGCCGCGCAGGATTGGGCAACCAGTGGGGAAACTGAGTCACACAAGCCCATGACCTCCATGCCCCCGTGGGGCCGAGCTGGCTGCCAGGGGGGAAGGAACACGTGTGGGGGGGCAAGGGGGCAGGCGTGGGGAAGCGGGGGGGGCGAGGGGGCAGGCGTGGGGAAGCGGGGGGGGGGGGCGAGGGGGCAGGCGTGGGGAAGCGGGGGGGGGGGGGGGGCGAGGGGGCAGGCGTGGGGAGGTGGGACGCTCCTGCCTGACACCCCCCTTCCTCCACAGGCTCCGGGCCACCGTGACCGGGACCCCCACTGCCCGCCCCATGCCCGGGCTGCAGCATGGGCCAGCTGCAGCGCTGCCTGGCCGGCGGGGAGTTCGGGTCACTGCGGGACTGCCCGCTCTTCGAGAGCGACTTCCTGCAGGTGAGGGGCCCAGCCCAGCCTAGCCCTGCCCCCCACCCAGCCCCCCACTCCCCTCCCTGCTCCTTGCCTTGCCCCCGGCCCGTTACCCCAACTCCCTTCCCGCCCCTGGCTTCCGCCCCCAGCCGCGCCCCTCAGCCCTGGGTTCTGCCCCCCCAAACCCTGACCCCTCCCCTCGGCCTTGCCCCCTGCCCCTCTCCGCCAGCTCCTGCCTCTCACCCCCCCTTCAGCTCTCCCCGGCTCCCCGCAGGTGACCAAGAGCGGGGACGTGGCCAGCAGGGTGACTCTGGGCATCGCCGCCACCAGCCCCCACCTGGAGCTCCCCAACCTCCTGCTGCTGGCGCGGCCCATCCTGAGCCCCGCGAGGGGGGCCTGCTGCTCCGCTGCGCCCGGAGGCTGCCCCCGCGGGGGGAGGAGCTCGAGCTGTTTGGGTGAGTCCCCCAAACCCAGTGCCCCCCCATCCACCCTCCGGTGCCCCCCTCACAGCACTGCTCCCGTAGCCCCTAATTCCCACATTCTCCCCCTCCAACCCCCGCAGATCCACCCCACGACCTGCCGCCCCCAGCACCCCCCCAATCCTACCCCCCTTGCTGGCCGGGACCAGCACCCCAGCGCCCCCCTCTCCCGCAGGCTGCTGCCCCTGCACCTGGTGCGGCTCTCCATCCACGACGAACACCGGCACCGGCTCAAGGTGCGCCTGGCCTCCGGCCGCACCTTCTACCTGCAGCTCCTGGCGCCGCCCGGCCAGCTGGAGCGGGTCTTCGGCCAGTGGGTGCTGCTGCTGTACCGCCTGCGCTACGGCCGGGTGAGTCCCGGGCCAGCCCCTTCCCCCCAACCACTGGGCCCCGCTCCCCTCCCGGGGCCGGGCACAGAACCCAGGAGTCCTGGCTCCCAGCCCCCCAGGATCCTCCAGCCAGGTGTCTCCGCCTCCCTCCCTTTGTCTGCCCCCTTGGGGAGAGCTGTGCTACCTGCCCAGGCTGGGCCGAAGTGTCTGGGCCACATGTGGGGGAGTCTGTGGGAATCCCGCATCCCAGCACAGGGAACCCCGGGTCACAGAGCAGACAGCCCCCCCCCAACCCCCAGCCCCCACATCCCTCCCAGAACCCAGGCATCTGGCTGCTCTAACCACTAGACGCCACTCCCCTCTTAGGGCCAGGGATGCGCCCGGGCTGCCTGTGGTTTCACTTCTCTCTCTCTCTCTCTCTGCAGTGACATTCAAAACCCTTGGGGGAAACGGGGGTGCAGGGCAGGCCCCCCAGGAGACTGGGAGTGGGAGGAGCCTGGCGCCCCTCCCCTACGGGTGAACCCTGAAGATGCAGCAGCCCCCAATAAAAGCCGAGGACCCCGCTGGAGAAACGCTGCCTCAGTCAGTGCTGTGTGTCCACCTCCCCCCCCGCGACGGACGGACGGACAGACAGAGGCAGAGAGGCCGCAGGGATCCATTTATTGGCTGCCCCGGGGTTTCCACGCTGCGGGGGAGGGGCACAGCTGAGCCCCCCAACACCGGTGTAGATGGGGGTGCAGGAAAGCGGAGGGCGGGGGTAATGCCCAGTGCCCCCTCCCCTGGCGCTGCTGAGGGGGGGCAGCGGGCCCAGCTTGCGTTGGCTCAGTCGCGTGGGTCCTCACCGGCGGGAGGCCTGGGGGGGGAGAGAGATCAGTGCGGGGGGGCAGACTGAGAGCCCCCCCAGCTTCCCTGCCCCCAGCCATAGCTCCACAGCCCCCCTCTCCCCCACAGCCCAGACACCCCCACTCACCGTGCCAAGGCGGTGGCCATGCTGTCTGGTTACTGGGGCACTGTGTAGGGAGAGAGGGGGAGTGAGGGGGGCACATGTAAGCCCCACACCCAGGGACAGGCAGAGACCCTGGGGCAGAGCAGGACTGGGACCCTGTGCCCCCTGATCTCCAGCCCGGCCGGGCCCCTGCCCCCCCCCTCCCCGATCTCCAGCCCCACTGGATCCCGCCCCCCCCCGCTCCCCGATCTCCAGCCCCACTGGATCCCGCCCCCCCGCTCCCCGATCTCCAGCCCCACTGGATCCCGCCCCCCCCGCTCCCCGATCTCCAGCCCCACTGGATCCCGCCCCCCCGCTCCCCGATCTCCAGCCCCACTGGATCCCGCCCCCCCCGCTCCCCGATCTCCAGCCCATCCGGGCCCCTGCCCCCCCCCCGCTCCCCGATTTCCAGCCCCACTGGACCCTGCCCCCCCGCTCCCCGATCTCTAGCCCCACTGGATCCCGCCCCCCCCCCCGCTCCCCGATCTCCAGCCTGGCCGGGTCCCTGCCCTCCCCCCCTGCTCCCCGATCTCCAGCCCCACTGGATCCCGCCCCCCCCCCCTGCTCCCCAGCCCGGCCGGGTCCCTGCCCTCCCCCCCAGCAACCCGATCTCCAGCCCTGCCCCTCCCCCCGATCTCCAGCCCCACTGGAGCCCGCCCTGGGCACCTCTGACATCCAGCTTGCACTCGGTCTGGGCCTCCCCCAACTCGTTGACGACCACGCAGGTGTAGGTGGCGGCGTCGAAGGGGCTGGGCTTGCGGATGTGCAGGGTCAGCACCCCCTGGTTGTTCTTCATCAGGAACTTGGGGTCCTCCCAGATCTCCATCCGGTTCTTCAGCCAGGTCACCTTGGGCTGGGGGCGGGGGCGCGTCAGGGGCGCCCAGACCAAACCCCTCCGCCCTGCGTCCCCCCCGCCCCGTCACACCCCCACCCTCCCACCTCCATCCCATCACAGCCCCGCCTCCACCCCGTCCCCACCCCTCCCTGCCTCCGCCCCGTCACACCCCTCCCCGCCCCGTCACACCCCCACCCTCCCACCTCCATCCCATCACAGCCCCGCCTCCACCCCCTGTCCCCACCCCTCCCTGCCTCCGCCCCGTCACACCCCTCCCCGCCCCGTCACACCCCCACCCTCCCACCTCTATCCCATCACAGCTCCGCCTCCACCCCCTGTCCCCACCCCTCCCTGCCTCCACCCCATCACACCCCCCTGAACTCCCACCTACCCTAGGGGTGCCTCGGGTGGGGTCGCTTACCTTGGGGTGTCCCCGCACGGCGCAGTTCAAGGCCGTACTGTATCCGGCCACCACGGTCCGATCGATCAGGGGTGTCAGGACCTTGGGGGCCATCCGGAAGTCGTGCTCCTGGTAATCCAGCGGTTTATAGATGATCCCTAGGAGAGGCCAGAGGGTGAGGGCCTGGGGTAGCAGCCCCATGTCCCCCCCAAGAAACGCTGCACCCCACTATCTCCAGTTCTCCCCCCCCCCGCTCTAACCACTCCACCGCATTCCCCTCTCAGAGCCAGAACCCAGAAGTCCTGGCTTCCCGCCCTCCCCCCCGTTCTAACCACTAGCCCCCATGCCCCCCCGACCCCTGGGGCATCCGGGCGCACCTGTTTTCTGGATGAGGGCGGTGTTCTTGGAGATGGCGGGCGAGTCGCTGAGCCCGCAGATGTTCTGGCTGTACACCCGGAAGTAGTACTCATTGCCCATGACCAGGTCGGACACCGTGCAGCGCGTCAGCCGGTTGTGCTCGTACACCGTGAACCACTCCTGGGCGGGGGGAGCAGGGCTGTCAGCAGGGGCGGGGTGTCGCCCGCCCGACAGACGCCCGGCGGCTTGGCCGTGAGTCTGTCTGGTTTGCAGGAACACGGAGCGCGCCTCCATTTCCTACAACTGGGACCTCACGGGGGCGTCGAGTCCAGTCCCCCCGCCCTCCCGGCAGGACCCAGCACCGTCTAAGTCAGTGGTCCCCAACCAGGGCCGCATTCTGCCTTTCACAGGCCCTGGGCACTTCGTGGGCCCCTCCCACCATAATAATATCCACGACTCGACAAATAACGCCATCTCCTCGCCCGTGCGAGTAGATCGCAGCCCAGGCGAGCCGGGTCCGGGCGACCTGCGCGTGCGCAGAGAGCCGGACAGCGCGGCCGGCGAGCAGGGTCCCCGCGGCTCCGCGAGCCCCGAAATATCAATATTAAAGATTATTTTGTATATAACTTTCCATACTCCAACATTTGATTTTTTGTCTGTTTTCGGCAAAATGTAATCGATTTTCATGGGCCCTAAAAGTTTCCTTTTTTTCTGAGGTGAGAAGAAAAGTAAACCATTGTCTTCGCCCCTAAAAGTTCATTTTTCTTCTTCTGATTTTAAAAGAAATGAAAACATTGGCGTGGGCCCCTAAAAGCATTGTGGGCCCTAGGCTCTGTGCCTAATGGATACGTCGGCCCTGTCCCCAATGCGGCGCCCGCCGAGTGACCAGGGCCAGCCCGAGCCATTCTTGCGCCCTGGGCATGTGGCACATGCGTGGCCCCCGCCCCAGCTGTGCAGAGCATGAGCGGCCCCACCCTCAGGCGCGTGTGCGGCCCCGCCCCCGGGCGCCTAGCAGGCCCAAAAAGTTGGGGACCACTGGTCTAGGTCATCCCTGGCAGGTATCTGTCCAACCAGATCTACTGGCATTAGAAAAGGTTCAGAGAAGGGCAACTAAAAGGGTTAGGGGTTTGGAACGGGTCTCATATGAGGAGAGATTAACGAGACGGAGACTTTTCAGCTTGGAAAGAGGAGACTGAGGGGGGATAGGACAGAGGTCAATAAACTCATGAGTGGTGTGGAGAGGGTGAATAAGGAAAAGTTATTGACTTGTTCCCATAATATAAGACCTAGAGGACACCAAAGGAAACGAATGGGCAGCAGGTTTAAAACAAAGAAAAGGAAGTTCTTCTTCACACAGCGCCTAGTTAACCTGTGGAACTCCTCACCAGAGGAGGCTGTGAAGGCTAGGACTAAATGGGGTTTAAAAGAGAACTAGACACATTCATGGAGGTTAGATCCATGAATGGCTATTAGCCAGGGTGGGTAAGGAAAGGTGTCCCCAGCCTCTGTGTGTCAGAGGGTGGAGATGGCTGGCAGGAGAGAGATGGCTTGATCATTACTTGTTCGGTTCACTCCCTCTGGGACACCGTTGCGTGTTGGCCTATTTTCCCACCTTCGGTAGGACGCCTTTGTGCTTTTCTGGAGCATGCAAGATCTCCTGGGTCGGGGGCGGCCAACGCATTAAACAAAGAGACGAAACGGCGGCGGAAAAAAGTGCGAAAAGCCGCACCAGAATTGTTGAGCCAAAAAAAAAAAGGACGCTTCCCCTTTAAAAACCACATCGGGCTCCTGCTCGCTGCCGCCATCTTAGACCCAGGGGCGCATGGGGCGGCCCGTGAGCCGCGCGTTGGCCACCCCGTTGTCCTGGCTGATCCAAGGCGAACTCCTGCCAGATTTTCTGTGCTAGGCAGCGCAAGACTTGGGTTTTGGGCCCTTCCGAACGTCCCTTTGGAAAACTGCCTTGCTCCCCGTGGGCTGCACCGCCCAGCCCCCCGAGTCTGTGACCCTCTGCCTGCGTGTCGCACCAGGTGGGGGTGGGAACCGGGGGGTGGCTTTTGCTGAGCCCCCTGGGACCAGGGGAGGCTATTGCAGCAGCCGGCAGGAAAGTGATGGCCCATGGTAACGGGAGCTCCAGGAAGGGGATGGAGCAGGGAAGCCAGACACCAGGAGGCGCGATGGGCGTGCCAGAGGCCGGGGAGCTGGGCCGTCTGTCTGGGGCTCGGAGAGGGGCTCCCTTTGACACGCCGGCTGGCTGCGGGGGGAGGGGCACAGGGCGTTGGCCTCGCAGCAGGCAGTGCATGGTGAGAATTGGGGAGCTGAGAGCCCGGGAGGGTGTCACTAGCTGGATGAGCGCAGGGGGCAGGGCAGGGAGGCTCGGAGGGGTGCTGAGGAAAATGGGGGGCAGAGAGCCCGTGGGGGTGCCGAGGGAAATGGGGGGCAGTGGGGGGCAGAGAGCCTGTGGGGGCACTGAGGGAAATGGGGGGACTCAGAGGGAATCCCACCTCCCGGCTCACAGAGCCGACAGCCCCCCACTACGTCCCAGCGGGTCCCCCCCCGGGTCCCTGTGAGCCGTGGGGGGCAGCGCCGGGGGGGGACCCACCATGGTTTTCTTGTCCGCCTTCTGGATGGCGTAGCCTGTGATCTCCGAGTTGCCGTCGTCTTTGGGGGGCTCCCACTCCAGCAGCACGTTGAACCCCCAAACCTCCTTCACCAGCACCGACACCGGGGGGCCTGGCTTCTCTGGGGGAGACAGGGAGCAGCATTGGGTGGCTCCATTCCCAGGGGACAGAGGGGCCCGTGGGGGGGTGATTCATATTTCTATGGTGTCCCCATTCCCCCATCTCTGTGCAGCCTGCCCCCCCCCCCGCATGGACCCCTCCCCTCCCTGCCTAGCAATAAATCAGGCAGGGCAGCCCCCCAGTAAATCCCATTTTAAAGGGTCCCAGCAGGGCAGGCGCGGGGGAGCCATCGGGGGAACTTGAATAAAGAGCAGGGAGTGTGCGGGCCCCCGGCCCAAGGGGGCAGCCGGGAGGGGTCAGAGCAAATGGTTGGGGGCCTGCTCAGTGGGGCAGGGCCCAGCCTCCCTCCGCTGGCCCCAGCAGCAGGCACTTTCCCATGGGGGGGACCGGGTACAGAAAATGGATCCCAGCCCGGCCCTGGTGACCTCCCCCGCCCGGCCAGCCCCCCTCTGGCTGCACAGCCCCCGCCCCGCCCCCCCGCCCGGCCAGCCCCCCTCTGGCTGCACAGCCCCCGCCCCACCCCCCGCCCGGCCAGCCCCCCTCTGGCTGCACAGCCCGACCCCCTGCCCGGCCAGCCCCCCTCTGGCTGCACAGCCCCCGCCCCGCCCCCCGCCCGGCCAGCCCCCCTCTGGCTGCACAGCCCCCGCCCCGCCCCCCCGTCCGGCCAGCCCCCCTCTGGCTGCACAGCCCCCGCCCCGCCCCCCCGCCCGGCCAGCCCCCCTCTGGCTGCACAGCCCCCGCCCCGCCCCCCCGCCCGGCCAGCCCCCCTCTGGCTGCACAGCCCCCGCCCCGCCCCCCGCCCGGCCAGCCCCCCTCTGGCTGCACAGCCCGCCCCGCCCCCCGCCCGGCCAGCCCCCCTCTGGCTGCACAGCCCGCCCCGCCCCCCGCCCGGCCAGCCCCCCTCTGGCTGCACAGCCCCCGCCCCCCGCCCGGCCAGCCCCCCTCTGGCTGCACAGCCCGCCCCGCCCCCCGCCCGGCCAGCCCCCCTCTGGCTGCACAGCCCGACCCCCTGCCCGGCCAGCCCCCCTCTGGCTGCACAGCCCGACCCCCCGCCCAGCCAGCCCCCCTCTGGCTGCACAGCCCCCGCCCCCCGCCCGGCCAGCCCCCCTCTGGCTGCACAGCCTGCCCCGCCCCCCGCCCGGCCAGCCCCCCTCTGGCTGCACAGCCCCCGCCCCCCACCCGGCCAGCCCCCCTCTGGCTGCACAGCCCCCCCTGCCCTCACCCACGACGCGGATGCGGACAGTGGCCGTGTCCTGCATGTTCTCGATCTGCACGGAGAGCTCGTACTGGCCCGAGTGGTGCCGGGCGGCCGAGCGGATGAAGAGGATGGTGTCGAAGTCCGAGGTGCGGACGCTGACCTCCTTGGGGTCCAGGGGCTGCCCGTCCTTGGTCCACGTCACCTTGGGCCGTGGCTTCCCCTGGGGGGCGGGTCAGGGGGCCGGGTCAGCGGGGCCCTGCCCCAACCCCACACGCCTGGCCCCGTGGGGGGAGCAGGGCGACTGCCCCCCGGAACCCCTCACTCACCTGGAAGGGGATGACCAGGTTGACTTGCTCCCCCACCTTCTTGATGTAGGTCTGGCGCAGCTGGCGGGGCAGGCGGATCTTGGGCTGCTCTGGGGGGCGGGAAGGGGGCGTGTGAGATGGGAGGGGTTGTCCGGGGAACTGAGGGTGCGGGGGGCCCTAGGGGTGACAGGGGGTGGGGGGGTGGAAGGAGGGCAGGAGGAGGTGGAGACCGCAGGGGTGGGAGGGGGCATGTGGGGGGTGAGAGGGGCAGGGGTGGAAGGAGGGCGGGAGGGGGTGGGGACCCGGGGGCAGGAGGGGTCATGTGGGAGACTGGGAGCGTCGTGTGGGGGTGGAAGTCGCGTGGGAGGGGGCAGGGACCCTGGGGGCGGGAAGGCTGGGAGGGGCGTGAGGGGGTGGAAGCAGGGGTAGGAGGGAGCAGGGATCCCGGGGGCGAGAGGGGATGGAAGGAGGGTAGGGGAGGACATGGGGGTGTTGAAGGGGACGGGGGTCCCGGGATGGGCGGGGGCGTGTGGGGGTGGAAGGAGGACAGGAGGGGGAGGGGCCCGAGGGGCAGTGGGGGGGCCCGAGGGGTCACTCACCCATGATCTCGCGGATGGTGACGGGCTGGGCCATGGTGGCCGGGGTGCTCTTCCCGGCGATGTTGACGCCGGTGACGCGGAAGAGGATACGCTGGCCCGTGGGCAGCCCCTTGACGGTGAAGCCGCAGCGCTCGACCAGCTCCGTGTTGGCCGGGACCCACTCGTCCGCTGGGGGGCTCAGGTCAGGGCCGGGCTCCCTTCCTCCCCCTTCCCCACGCTGGCCCTGGATGGCACCCACCCACCCTCCCCCAGGGCCTGGACCTCCAGCCCCTCCCCTTCAGCCCCCGTCACTCACACCCGTCACTCACACCCCGTCACTAACCCCCCGTCACTCACACCCCGTCACTAGCCCCCCGTCACTCACACCCCGTCACTCACACCCCGTCACTAGCCCCCTGTCACTCACACACACCCCGTCACTAGCCCCCTGTCACTCACACACACCCCGTCACTAGCCCCCCGTCACTCACACCCCCGTCACTCACACTCACACCCCATCACTAGCCCCCTGTCACTCACACACACCCCGTCACTAGCCCCCCGTCACTCACACACACCCCGTCATTCACCCCCCGTCACTCACACCCCCGTCACTCACACTCACACCCCGTCACTAGCCCCCTGTCACTCACACTCACACCCCCGTCACTCACACCCCGGCCCGGGCGCGGGTGACAACTCACAGCCCTCCAGGCAGTACTCCACCAAGTAGCCATCAATGCCCCCAGCGCCCAGGCGGTCGGGCGGGCGCCACTTGAGGGTGGCCGTGGTGTCCGTCACGTCCTCCAGTGTCAGGTGGGTCGGCTCACTGGTGGGGGCTGGGGGGCAGCCAGGGCTCCTGTCACACCGACTGTGCTGCCCCCTGCCCCCCTCTGCCCTGCCCCACAGCCCCACCCACAGCGCCCCTCCTGCCCCACAGCCCTGCTCCAGCGCCCCCTCCCTCCGACGCCACAGCCCTGCCCACAGCGTTCCCTCCCACTCTACTGCCCCACCCATAGTGCCCCTCCCTCTCCCACTCCACAGCTCCGCCCACAGCACCCCCACCCTACTGCCCCACCCATATTGCCCCTCCCACTCCCATTCCACAGCTCCGCCCACAGCACCACCACACTACTGCCCCGCCCATATTGCCCCTCCCACTCCCATTCCACAGCTCCGCCCACAGCACCCCCACCCTACTGCCCCACCCATATTGCCCCTCCCTCTCCCACTCCACAGCTCCGCCCACAGCACCCCCACCCTACTGCCCCGCCCATATTGCCCCTCCCACTCCCATTCCACAGCTCCGCCCACAGCACCCCCACCCTACTGCCCCGCCCATATTGCCCCTCCCCCTCCCACTCCACAGCTCCGCCCACAGCACCCCCAACCTACTGCCCCGCCCATATTGCCCCTCCCACTCCCATTCCACAGCTCCGCCCACAGTGCCACACTCCCACCCTACTGCCCCACCCATAGTGCCCCTCCCACTCCCATTCCACAGCTCCGCCCACAGTGCCACACTCCCACTGTACTGCCCCGCCCATATTGCCCCTCCCACTCCCACTCCACAGCTCCGCCCACAGTGCCACACTCCCACCCTACTGCCCCACCCATAGTGCCCCTCCCACTCCCATTCCACAGCTCCGCCCACAGTGCCACACTCCCACTGTACTGCCCCGCCCATATTGCCCCTCCCACTCCCACTCCACAGCTCCGCCCACAGTGCCACACTCCCACTGTACTGCCCCGCCCATATTGCCCCTCCCCCTCCCATTCCACAGCTCTGCCCACAGTGCCACACTCCCACTGTACTGCCCCGCCCATATTGCCCCTCCCACTCCCATTCCACAGCTCCGCCCACAGTGCCACACTCCCACCCTACTGCCCCACCCATAGTGCCCCTCCCACTCCCATTCCACAGCTCCGCCCACAGTGCCACACTCCCACTGTACTGCCCCGCCCATATTGCCCCTCCCACTCCCACTCCACAGCTCCGCCCACAGTGCCACACTCCCACCCTACTGCCCCACCCATAGTGCCCCTCCCACTCCCATTCCACAGCTCCGCCCACAGTGCCACACTCCCACTGTACTGCCCCGCCCATATTGCCCCTCCCACTCCCACTCCACAGCTCCGCCCACAGTGCCACACTCCCACTGTACTGCCCCGCCCATATTGCCCCTCCCACTCCCATTCCACAGCTCCGCCCACAGTGCCACACTCCCACCCTACTGCCCCACCCATAGTGCCCCTCCCACTCCCATTCCACAGCTCCGCCCACAGTGCCACACTCCCACTGTACTGCCCCGCCCATATTGCCCCTCCCACTCCCACTCCACAGCTCCGCCCACAGTGCCACACTCCCACTGTACTGCCCCGCCCATATTGCCCCTCCCCCTCCCATTCCACAGCTCCACCCACAGTGCCACACTCCCACTGTACTGCCCCGCCCATATTGCCCCTCCCCCTCCCATTCCACAGCTCTGCCCACAGTGCCACACTCCCACTGTACTGCCCCGCCCATATTGCCCCTCCCACTCCCATTCCACAGCTCCACCCACAGTGCCACACTCCCACTGTACTGCCCCGCCCATATTGCCCCTCCCACTCCCACCCCACAGCCCCGCCCCCTCTCACCGATGGGCATGAAGGGCTTGGTGTTGAGGCTGGGCTGGGACACACCGATGGCGTTGAGGGCGAAGACCCGCATCTCGTAGAGCACCCCCTCGATCATCCGCGTCGACTCGTAGCTCAGCTCCGTGTAGGCCTCGAAATTCAGCTTCATCCACCGCATGCTGCCCTTCTTCTTGCGCTCCATCAGGTACCCTGCGGGCGGGGGGGTCAGGCCCGTCGACCCCCCCGTACCCGCCCAGGGCCCCCCGTACCCCTCCAGCACCCCCCGTACCCCCCCTTCTTCTTGCGCTCCATCAGGTACCCTGCGGGCGGGGGGGTCAGGCCCGTCGACCCCCCCGTACCCGCCCAGGGCCCCCTGTACCCCTCCAGCACCCCCCGTACCCCCCCTTCTTCTTGCGCTCCATCAGGTACCCTGCGGGCGGGGGGGTCAGGCCCGTCGACCCCCCCGTACCCACCCAGGGCCCCCCGTACCCCTCCAGAGCCCCCCGTACCCCCCTTCTTCTTGCACTCCATCAGGTACCCTGCGGGTGGGGGGGGTCAGGCCCGTCGACCCCCCCGTAACCCCCCAGGGCCCCCATACCCCTCCAGCGCCCCCCGTACCCCCCCTTCTTCTTGCACTCCATCAGGTACCCTGCGGGCGGGGGGGGTCAGGCCCGTCGACCCCCCCGTACCCGCCCAGGGCCCCCCGTACCCCTCCAGCACCCCCCGTACCCCCCCTTCTTCTTGCGCTCCATCAGGTACCCTGCGGGCGGGGGGGGTCAGGCCCGTCGACCCCCCCGTACCCGCCCAGGGCCCCCCGTACCCCTCCAGCGCCCCCCGTATCCCCCTTCTTCTTGCGCTCCATCAGGTACCCTGCGGGTGGGGGGGGATCAGGCCCGCCGACCCCCCCAGAGCCCCCCCGTACCCCGCCTTCTTCTTCCGTTCCATCAGGAGGAGGCGGATCAGAGAGGGGCCCAGAGGCTGGTTACCTGGGTCAGAAAAAGGTGGGGGAGGGGGGCGGCTGGGCTGGGGGAGGGGAGGGCTGCAGGACGGGGGGGGGCCAGGCCCGGGGCCGGGGGAGGTCCCTGCGCAGGGGCCAGACGCTCACTGACCCCCCTGCCCGACCCAGGCCAGTGTCTCACTTGGAGCCCAGGGGCCGAGGGGCCTGGCTCTGTAGGGGCCAAGAACGGACGGGGCTGGGGGGGGCCTGTCCATGGGCAGATGGGCGTCGGGCGGGGCTGCAGGGAGGGGCTGGTCTCCTGCTTTGGGATTGGGGGGAAGCCCTGGGTCCCCCCAGGCTGGACCGGCTGCCAGGCCTTGAGCATTGGGCTGTCCTGTGCTCTGTGCCCGCCCCGCCTCACCCCATAGCCCCCCAGCGAGTCCCCCGGCCCTGCCCCCCCCAGCGAGTCTCCCGGCTCTGCCCCCCCCCCCCTCGGCGAGTCTCCCGGCTCTGCCCCCCCCCAGCGAGTCCCCCGGTCCTGCCCCCCCCAGCGAGTCCCGGCTCTGCCCCCCCCCCTCAGCGAGTCCCGGCCCTGTTCCTCCTCTGCCCCCTCCCGGAGGCGACTCACCGGTGATGGGCTGCCCGCCGTCATATTTGGGGGGCTCCCAGACTAGGATGGCCCAGTCCTCCCCCACGGAGGTGATGCGAACGGCTTCGGGGGGGTCGGGGACGTCTGGAAGAGACGGGGCCCCGAGAGCAGCTCAGCACAAGGAGGGGCCCCCAGTCCCTCACCCCGGCCACGATCCCTTGGCTGGCCCGACAGCCCCTCAGCCCCACCCTGCCCCCCACACCCCCAATAGCCCCAACCAGCGCCCCACTGCCCCCACAATCTCACCCCAATGGCCCCCCGCATGACCCCCAATGACCTCATCCCAACCAGCCCCCAACCCTGCCCCCCACAACCTCACCCCAACTGCCCCCCACACCCTCTCGATTTCACCCCGATAGCCCCAACCGGCCCCCCATGAACTAGCCCAACATACCAGCTCTCCTTGACCCCCTAATGCCCGGGGCCTGGCCCCGCTCGGCCCCCTGACCCCGCTCGGCCCCGGCCCCGGCTCACCGACCACCTTGATGTGCAGCGAGGCGCAGTCCTGCCCCACGGGGTTGGTGACGGTGATGGTGTAACGCCCCTCGTCGCCCCGCTCCGCGCTGTCGATCACAAAGCTGCTCTCCTCCTTGTGCGTCTCGATGCGGGCGCGGCCCTCGGTCTCCGTGAACACCTGGGGGGCAGGGGGTCAGCCCCATGGGCTCCTCTGCCCCCCAGGCACTCTACCCCCCGGGGCAATTCCACAGCCGCCAGCCCGTGGCTCTCCGGGGGGGTGCCACCCGCGCGCGCCTCGGTACACAGAACAAAACTTATTCCACACATGGATGGAAACGATCAGAGAGAGTCTCACCTCCCCCCCCCCACGGGGACCCCATCTCCAGGAGCATCTCCGCCCCATCCAGCCCCAGCCCCACCTGGTCGCCCTTCATCCAGGAGACGGTGGGCGCCGGCTCGCCGGTGATGGGCACGTCCAGCCGCAGCTTGTTCCCCGCCACCACGATGATGGTGTTCTCCGCCGTCTTCCCCGAGCAGTCCAGGTGGATCTTGGGGGGCTCTGGGGGCAGGGGAGGGGGTCGGCTCTGCCAGCCTGGACAGGCCCCCCAACGAGGGTCCCTCCTAACTCGGCCCCCGAGCCCTCCTTGAGCCAGCCAAAGGCTCCCCCAAACACCCCAGCATAGCCCAATGGAGCCCCCAATTCCCCAGAGACACTGCCCCCCATGGGCCACCCAGCCGTGTGCCCCTCCGGGATCACCCCCTCGCTCCCCTGCCCCATAGCCCTCTCACCCCAGCCCAGCCCCCCTCCAACCTGCCCCCAGCCCCCCCAGCCCCGCCCTCTTCCAACCTCAGCCCCTCCCACCTGCCCCCAGCCCCCCGCCCAACCCCTCCAGCCCCGCCCTCCTCCAACCTCAGCCCCTCCCACCTGCCCCCAGCCCCCCCGCCCAACCCCTCCAACCCCGCCCTCCTCCAACCTCAGCCCCTCCCACCTGCCCCCAGCCCTCCCGCCCAACCCCTCCAGCCCCGCCCTCCTCCAACCTCAGCCCCTCCCACCTGCCCCCAGCCCCCGCCCAACCCCTCCAGCCCCGCCCTCCTCCAACCTCAGCCCCTCCCACCTGCCCCCAGCCCTCCGCCCAACCCCTCCAGCCCCGCCCTCCTCCAACCTCAGCCCCTCCCAGCCTGTCCCCAGCTCCCCCGCCCAACCTTTCCAGCCCCGCCCTCCTCCAACCTCAGCCCCTCCCACCCTGTCCCCAGCTCCCCCAGCCCCGCACCCCTCTTAACCCAGCCCCTCCCTCCTGCCCCCAGCACCTCTATCACTGCAGCCCCACCCTCTGCACCCAGTGTGCATGCCTGAGGCGGGGGAGTGGCTCACCTTGCTTAGGGACATACTCCACCTTGATCTCTGCAGCAGAGAGGAGAGGAAAGGGTTAGCACAGACCCTAGGAAAGCAAACCCCCCCCCCCCCACCACAGCCCCGGCTCCAGTGCCCCTGCGCTGCGAGCTTCTCCACAGCAGTGCCCGAGACACAGACATCAGCGCTGCGAGCTTCCCCGCAGCAGTGCCCGAGACGCAGACATCAGCGCTGCGAGCTTCCCCGCAGCAGTGCCCGAGACGCAGACATCAGCGTTGCGAGCTTCCCCGCAGCAGTGCCCGAGACGCAGACATCAGCGCTGCGAGCTTCCCTGCAGCAGTGCCTCACTGAACACCCTGGTGCTGTGAGCTTCCCTGCAGCAGTGCCCTATCCCAGACTCACCCAGGAAGTTGAGCTTGGCGGAGAGCGAGATAGCGTATCCGTCGGGGATGAAGGTGTAATCGGCCTCGTCCTCTGGCCTCACGTCCTCAATCAACAGCTTGTGGAACCTGAGGGGGAGGGAGCAGCGTGGGGTTGTGAGCGGCAGTGGCCCGATTCCAACCCCGGCACTGCGAGCTTCCCCCCCACAGTGCCCCAATTCCGACCCTGGTGCTGCGAGCTTCCCCCCCACAGTGCCCCAATTCCGACCCCAGCGCTGCGAGCTTCCCCCCCACAGTGCCCCAATTCCGACCCCGGCGCTGCGAGCTTCCCCCCCGCAGTGCCCCAATTCCGACCCCGGCGCTGCGAGCTTCCCCCCCGCAGTGTCCCAATTCCGACCCCGGCGCTGCGAGCTTCCCCCCCACAGTGTCCCAATTCCGACCCCGGCGCTGCGAGCTTCCCCCCCGCAGTGCCCCAATTCTGACCCCGGCGCTGCGAGCTTCCCTCCCGGCAGTGCCCCAATTCCGACCCCGGCGCTGCGAGCTTCCCCCCCGCAGTGTCACAATTCCGACCTAGGCGCTGCGAGCTTCCCTCCCAGCAGTGCCCCAATTCCGACCCCGGCGCTGCGAGCTTCCCTCCCGGCAGTGTCACAATTCCGACCTAGGCGCTGCGAGCTTCCCTCCCAGCAGTGCCCCAATTCCGACCCCGGCGCTGCGAGCTTCCCTCCCGGCAGTGTCACAATTCCGACCTAGGCGCTGCGAGCTTCCCTCCCAGCAGTGCCCCAATTCCGACCCTGGCGCTGCGAGCTTCCCCCCCGCAGTGCCCCAGTTCCGACCCCGGCGCTGCGAGCTTCCCTCCCGGCAGTGCCCACCTGCCCTTGTGGGTGATGTGGATGCGCTTGCTGGGCCGGACCTCAACACCGTTCTTGTACCATTTGCCCGTCACCTTCTCATCCGACACCTCGCACTTGAACTCGGCCTGCTCCGTGGCCTTGACCGTGAGATCCGCGATGTCCTGGATCACCTCCAGCTGCTTGTCTGGGGGCAGGGGAGGGGTCAGGGCCTCCCCCTTGTCCTGGCCTGCCCCGCCCCCGCCCCCGCCCCTCCCCCACCCCCTTGCCCCGCCTCCCGCCCCTCCCCCACACTCCTTGCCCCGCCTCCCGCCCCTCCCCCACGCACCCTGTCCCTGGCCTGCCCCACCTGCCATCCCTCCCCATGCGCCCTGCCCCCACCGTACCTTCCACCACCAGTTCGCCCTCAGACTGGCCCCCGTTGGTCATGACCTTGTACTGCCCCGTGTCCTCCTTGGTGGCCTCGTTGATGATGAGGAAATGCTTCTTGCCGTCCTTCTTGAAGCGGTATTTGAACGCCGCCTCGCGGGTCAGCTCCACCCCGTCCTTCATCCTGGGCACAGGGCAGGAGTGGGGACGGGCCGAGGGATGGACGAGGGGACGGGCCGATGGACGGACGAGGGGACGGGCTGATGGACGAGGGGACGGGCCGATGGACGGACGAGGGGACAGGCTGATGGACGAGGGGACGGGCCGATGGACGGACGGGGGGACGGGCTGATGGACGAGGGGACGGGCCGGTGGAGGGACGGGGGGACGGGCCGATGGACGGACAGGAGGACGGGCCGACGGGAGGACGGGGGGACGGGCCAATGAATGGACAGGCGTGGGGACAAGCCAACGGACAGATGTGGGGACGGGCTGATGGATGGACGGGCAGGCGTGGGGATGGACTGACAAGCATGGGAGAGGACAGACAGATAAGCAGGCATGGGGCCAGACAGACGGGCAAACAGGTGGTGGGGTTGAGGCAGACGGACAGGCGGGCGGGGGTGGGGCGGGTGTGCAGACGGGCGGGCGGAGGTGGGGCGGGGGGTGGGGTGGTTGTGCAGACGGGCGGGCGGGGGTGGGGCGGGTGGGCAGGCGGGGGTGGGGCGGTTGTGCAGACGGGCGGGCGGGGGTGGGGCGGGTGGGCAGGCGGGGGTGGGGCGGGTGTGCAGACGGGCGGGCGGGGGTGGGGCGGGTGGGCAGGCGGGGGTGGGGCGGGTGTGCAGACGGGCGGGCGGGGGTGGGGCGGGTGGGCAGGCGGGGGTGGGGCGGGTGTGCAGACGGGCGGGCGGGGGTGGGGCGGGTGGGCAGGCGGGGGTGGGGCGGGTGTGCAGACGGGCGGGCGGGGGTGGGGCGGGTGGGCAGGCGGGGGCGGGGCGGGTGTGCAGACGGGCGGGCGGGGGTGGGGCGGGTGGGCAGGCGGGGGCGGGGCGGGTGTGCAGACGGGCGGGCGGGGGTGGGGCGGGTGGGCGGGCGGGGGTGGGGCGGGTGTGCAGACGGGCAGGCGGGGGTGGGGCGGGTGGGCGGGCGGGGGTGGGGCGGGTGTGCAGACGGGCGGGCGGGGGTGGGGCGGGTGGGCAGGCGGGGGTGGGGCGGGTGTGCAGACGGGCGGGCGGGGGTGGGGCGGGTGGGCAGGCGGGGGTGGGGCGGGTGTGCAGACGGGCGGGCGGGGGTGGGGCAGGCGGGGGCGTTACCACATGACTTGGGCTCCCTCCTCCGACACCTCGACCTCCAGCTCCACCCGGTCGCCCACGAACATCTGATGGTCGTCCAGGCCCTTGACAATCAGCACGGGGGGCTCTGCCGAGGGAGGGGGCGGGTCACGTGGGGCCGGGCCTGCTCCCCTCTCTCTGCCCGCCCCGCCTGGCTCCCTCCCCTGCCCGCCTCCCTCCCCCGCCCGGCTCCCCCCCCACCCGCCCCTGCCTGCCTCCCTCCCCCTGCCCGCCCCCGCCCGGCTCCCTCCCTCGCCTGCCTCCCTTCCCCTGCCCACCCCCACCCGGCTCCCTCCCCCCACCCGGCTCCCTCCTCCCACCCGCCCCCCCTCGCCTCCCTCCCCCGCCCGCTCCCGCCCGCCTCCCTCCCCCGCCCGGCTCCCCCCCCACCCTGCTCCCTCCCCCCGCCCGCCCCAGCCCGGCTCCCTCTCCTGCCCACTCACCCTTGACGAAGACCTCGGTGAAGCATTTCTCGTCGCTCACCAGGCACTCGTAGGCCGCGTCGTCGGCCAGCGTGCACTTGTTAATGGTCAGGATCCGCTTCTTGCCCACGTTCTCAAAGATGTACCTGGGGGTCACGGGGGGGCTCCCGTCACAGAGACCCCGCCCCTGGCCCCACCCCAGCTACACCCCCCCACCCCCATCTACGCCCCCATCCACACCCCCCACCCCCATCTACGCCCCCAGCCGCACCCCCATCCACACCCCCCACCCCCATCCACACCCCCCCACCCCCATCTACGCCCCCATCCACACCCCCATCCACACACCCCACCCCCATCTACGCCCCCATCCACACCCCCCCACCCCCATCTATGCCCCCAGCCGCACCCCCATCCACACCCCCACCCCCATCCACACCCCCCCACCCCCATCTACGCCCCCAGCCGCACCCCCATCCACACCCCCCACCCCCATCCACACCCCCCCACCCCCATCTACGCCCCCAGCCGCACCCCCATCCACACCCCCCACCCCCATCTACGCCCCCAGCCGCACCCCCATCCACACCCCCCCACCCCCATCTACGCCCCCAGCCGCACCCCCATCCACACCCCCCCACCCCCATCTACGCCCCCAGCCGCACCCCCATCCACACCCCCCCACCCCCATCTACGCCCCCAGCCGCACCCCCATCCACACCCCCATCTACGCCCCCAGCCGCACCCCCATCCACACCCCACACCCCCATCCACACCCCCCCACCCCCATCTACGCCCCCATCCACACCCCCATCCACACCCCCCCACCCCCATCTACGCCCCCAGCCGCACCCCCATCCACACCCCCCACCCCCATCCACACCCCCCCACCCCCATCTACGCCCCCAGCCGCACCCCCATCCACACCCCCCACCCCCATCTACGCCCCCAGCCGCACCCCCATCCACACCCCCCCACCCCCATCTACGCCCCCAGCCGCACCCCCATCCACACCCCCCCACCCCCATCTACGCCCCCAGCCGCACCCCCATCCACACCCCCCCACCCCCATCTACGCCCCCAGCCGCACCCCCATCCACACCCCCCCACCCCCATCTACGCCCCCAGCCGCACCCCCATCCACACCCCCCCACCCCCATCTACGCCCCCAGCCGCACCCCCATCCACACCCCCCCACCCCCATCTACGCCCCCAGCCGCACCCCCATCCACACCCCCATCTACGCCCCCAGCCGCACCCCCATCCACACCCCACACCCCCATCCACACCCCCCCACCCCCATCTACGCCCCCATCCACACCCCCATCCACACCCCCCCACCCCCATCTACGCCCCCAGCCGCACCCCCATCCACACCCCCCACCCCCATCCACACCCCCCCACCCCCATCTACGCCCCCATCCACACCCCCATCCACACCCCCACACCCCCATCTACGCCCCCAGCCCCACCCCCTGGCCCACAAGTTCCCGGCCACGCCCCCATCTACACTGCCCCTGGCTCTGGCCCCGCGAGCCCCCAGCCCCAACAACGCCCTCCTGCCCCGCCCCCATCTACACCCCCCAACCCCCAGCCCCGCCCCCATCTGCGCCCCCGGCCCGCTCACTTGGCGCTGGGTTTGATCTCCTGCCCGTTCTTGAACCACTTGATGGGCAGGTCGGGGTTGCTGATCTCCACCACCAGCTTGATCTTCTGGCCTTTGTCCACCTGGTAGGCCGGGTCCAGCTTCATCGTGAAGGCTGGGGGGGCAGCAGGGGTGAGCAGGGCTCGGGTGGTCGCAGGGGCGGAGTGGGGTTGGGTTGAGGAGGGCGGGGTCGCGGGGCACAGGGGGCGAGAGGGAGTTGGGGTCACAGGGTGGGCGGAGGCGGGGTTGCGGGGCACAGGGGGTGGGGGGGCAGGGTCGCGGGGCACAGGGGGCGAGAGGGAGTTGGGGTCACAGGGTGGGCGGAGGCGGGGTCATGGGGCACAGGGGGTGGGGGGGCGGGGTCACGGGGCACAGGGAGCGAGAGGGAGTTGGGGTCACAGGGTGGGCAGAGGCGGGGTCATGGGGCACAGGGGGTGGGGGGCGGGGTCGCGGGGCACAGGGGGCGAGAGGGAGTTGGGGTCACAGGGTGGGCGGAGGCGGGGTCATGGGGCACAGGGGGTGGGGGGCGGGGTCGCGGGGCACAGGGGGCGAGAGGGAGTTGGGGTCACAGGGTGGGCGGAGGTGGGGTCATGGGGCACAGGGGGCGAGAGGGAGCTGGGGTCACAGGGTGGGGGGGCAGGGTCGCGGGGCACAGGGGGCGAGAGGGAGTTGGGGTCACAGGGTGGGGGGGGCAGGGTCGCGGGGCACAGGGGGCGAGAGGGAGTTGGGGTCACAGGGTGGGCGGAGGCGGGGTCATGGGGCACAGGGGGTGGGGGGCGGGGTCGCGGGGCACAGGGGGCGAGAGGGAGTTGGGGTCACAGGGTGGGCGGAGGCGGGGTCATGGGGCACAGGGGGTGGGGGGCGGGGTCGCGGGGCACAGGGGGCGAGAGGGAGTTGGGGTCACAGGGTGGGCGGAGGTGGGGTCATGGGGCACAGGGGGCGAGAGGGAGCTGGGGTCACAGGGTGGGGGGGCAGGGTCGCGGGGCACAGGGAGCGAGAGGGAGTTGGGGTCACAGGGTGGGGGGGGCAGGGTCGCGGGGCACAGGGGGCGAGAGGGAGTTGGGGTCACAGGGTGGGGGGGGCAGGGTCGCGGGGCACAGGGGGCGAGAGGGAGTTGGGGTCACAGGGTGGGCGGAGGCGGGGTCATGGGGCACAGGGCGTGGGAGGGAGCTGGGGTCACAGGGTGGGAGGGGGTCAGGGTGTGGGGAGGCTTGGGGGGCTGGACACACGGGGGACCTCAGAGCTGGGACTGGGTTCGGGGAGCCGTGGGGGGTCCTTGGGATGGGGCTGGGTGGGGGACAGGCAGGGATCCCCCTACTCCGACAGGGGACACGCTCCCCACCCCGCTCCTCCCCCGAGGAGGCCCCGCCCCCAGCCCCGCCCCCAGCCCCGCCCCCACTGACCTTCGCTCTTCTTGACCTCCACCTTGACCTTCTTGAGGCGCTTGAGCATGCCGCGCAGGTCAGTGATGCCGTACTGGAAGGCGATTCGCTCGTACTCGCTCTTCTTCGTCACCCCCTTCAGCAGCTCCCAGATCTCGGGGGGGAAGGCGTCGTCGTCGTCGTCCTTCTTCTTCTTCTTCTTCTCCTCCCCCTGCACCTCCCTGCGCGGGCGGGACGGGACGGGGTCACCGCGCCGTGCCTCGGTTTCCCCACCGGGAACACTCAATGCCCCGGGGCCGGGGTCACCATGCTGCGCCCTGCCTCGGTTTCCCCACTGGGAGCGCCCAACCCCTCTGGGCCGGGGGGGAGGGGTCATCATATCACAGCCTGCCTCAGTTTCCCTGCTGGGTGTGCTCAACCCCCCCCCCCCCAGGCCTGGAATGGAGGGGTGTCCCCTGGACGTGGGCAGGTAACCCAGTGGGTCAGAGACCCCCCCCAACAGCTGAGCAATCCCGAGGTGGCAGCAGGCTGCCCTGGGGGCCAGGCGTGGGACCAGAGCTGGGAGTCCAGGAGAGATGGACAGACAGACAGACACTGCCTCTCCCCCAGGATGGGCAGACACCCTCCCCCCACACACACACACACCAAGTGCCCTGCCCCAGGGACAGACGGACACACCCAGCGCCCCAGGGACCGACAGACACACCCAGTGCCCCAGGGACGGATGGACAGACACACCCAGAGCCCCAGGGACGGACGGACAGACACACGCAGCACCCCAGGGACCGACAGACACACCCAGCGCCCCAGGGATGGACGGACAGACACACCCAGCGCCCCAGGGACCGACAGACACACTCAGCGCCCCAGGGACGGACGGACAGACACACCCAGCGCCCCAGGGATGGACGGACAGACACACCCAGCGCCCCAGGGACCGACAGACACACTCAGCGCCCCAGGGACGGACGGACAGACACACCCAGCGCCCCAGGGACAGACCGACAGACACACCCAGCGCCCCAGGGACGGACGGACAGACACACCCAGCGCCCCAGGGACAGGCGGCCCCTCCCAAGCACCTACCTCTTCTTTAGGAGGCCACTGAAGTCCAGTTCCCCAGCCACGTGGTCCTTCCCCTCGCCCCTGTGGGGAGAACAAAGCGGCTCACCCAGGCCCCCCCCCCGCCCAGCTGAGGGGCCCAGTCTGGCCTGCAGGAGCACTGTGGGGCAGGTGGGAGCACTGCCTGGAGGGCACTGGTGGGGGAGCTATGAGGGGCGCTGTGGGGCATTGGCAAGGGAGCTATGGGGGCGCTGGCAGGGGAGCTATGGGAGGTGCTATGGGGGCGCTGTGGGGCACTGGCAGGGGAGCTATGGGGGCCCTGGCAGCAGTGCTATGGGGGCGCTGTGGGGTGCTGGCAGGGGAGCTATGGGGGCGCTGGCAGGGGTGCTATGGGGGGCGCTGTGGGGCGCTGGCAGGGGTGCTATGTGGGGCGCTGTGGGGCGCTGGCAGGGGAACTATGGGTGACACTGTGGGGTGCTGGCAGGGGAGCTATGGGGGCACTCTGGGGCGCTGGCAGGGGAGCTATGGGGGCACTGTGGGGCGCTGGCAGGGGAACTATGGGGCGCTGGCAGGGGTGCTATGTGGGGCGCTGTGGGGCGCTGGCAGGGGAGGTATGGGTGGCACTGTGGGGCGCTGGCAGGGGAGCTATGGGGGTGCTGTGGGGCGCTGGCAGGGGAGCTATGGGGGCACTGTGGGGTGCTGGCAGGGGAGCTATGGGGAGCACTGTGGGGCGCTGGCAGGAGAGCTATGGGGGGCGCTGTGGGGCGCTGGCAGGGGAGCTATGGGAGCACTATGGGGTGCTGGCAGGGGAGCTATGGGGAGCACTGTGGGGTGCTGGCAGGGGAGCTATGGGGAGCACTGTGGGGCGCTGGCAGGGGAGCTATGGGGGCGCTGTGGGGCGCTGGCAGGGGAGCTATGGGGGCGCTGGCAGGGGAGCTATGGGGGCACTGTGGGGCGCTGGCAGGGGAGCTAGGAGGCACTGATGAAGGGCGTTATGGGGGACTGGGAGGGGCACTCTTGGGGCGCTATGGGGCACTGGCACTCACGTCCGTTTGAAGGCCTGGAGCACATTTTCACTCTCCTCCGTCCGTGGGGCTGGGAAAGAGGACAGTGACAGCATGACGCCTTCCTTCCAGCCCCTCCCCCAGTGCCCGTGCCCCCCACCGCCTGCCCCCCAGACACCATCTCTGCCTGGGCCTCCGCACCACGACACACGACCCCCAGAGCTGGGACATTATGGTGGGTCACACCAAAATGAGCGGCACGGGGATAGGGCACTGGGTGGGGTGGGGGGTGGTCTGTAGCGAGTCCCTGGGTTGGGGGGCAGAGGGCCTGGGGGGTTCCTGGCCTGGGGAGGTTTGGGGGCTCCATACCCCGGGGAATCCGAGTCTCCCCAGCCTTGGGGAGCTCCGGGTGCTCTGGGGGTCCCTGCCCCCCACTCACCCTCCACGTCGATGTTGAAGTTGCACAAGTCGCTCTTCTCCTTGCTGGCCACCTCGCAGCGATAGTCACCACGGTCCCCGATCACCACCTTGCTGATGTGCAGCTCGAAGGTGTGCACCTGGGGGGCACATGGGGTCAGAGGCGGCTCCCCCTCCCCCGCTGCCCCCCCGCTCTGGCGGAGGGAGGAGACGGCTAGGGCTGCCAGCTTTCCACCAGGGCAACACTGAACGGCCCAGCTCCGCCCCTTCCCAGAGGCCACGCCCCATCCACTCCATCCCCCCCCCAGCAACCCTGCTCCTGCAGGCACCTCCCCTGCAGCTCCCATTGGTCGGAACTTGCAGCCAATGGGAGCTGCGGCGCTCCCCTGGAGGCCCACGTGCCTGGAGCCGCACGGAGCCGGGCTTAGCCCTGGAGCCGCCAGAGTCCCATTTGCTCCCAGCGCTCGGCCCAGACCTGATGGCCTGGCAGCCCAGGGGGCAGCGGAGCTGGGGGGAGCCCGGGGCTGGGGGAGGGGAGAGGGGGACCCCGGGGCTGGGGGAGGGGAGAGGGGGAGCCGAGAGGGGGCCCCACCTTCTTCTCCTTGTCGTAGCTCTCCTTGAACTGGAAGCGCTGGCCGCTCTTGATGCCGAGCTCCAGCCATTTGCCCTTGAACCACTTGACGCTCGGCTTCCCCACGAGCTGCCCTCCGTCCACCTGCACCTCCACCGCCACCTCCTTGCCTGGGGGCGCCGCGCCGTGAGCCCGGGACCCCGCCGCGGCGCCCCCCCGCCGCCCCTCCCCCCACACCGCGGCCTCTCCCCTCCCCCCACACCGCGGCCCCTCCCCTCCCCCCACACCACGGCCCCTCCCCTCCCCTGCCGTTGCCCCTCCCCTCTCCCCACACCGCAGCCCTTCCCCTTCCCCCACACCGCAGCCCCTCACCTCGCCAGCTGCAGCACCTCCCCCCCAGCCGCTGCCCCTCTCCACCGCAGCCCCTCCCCCCGGCACCGCAGACTCTCACCTCCCCCACCACTGCACCTCCCCTCCCCCACTGCAGCCCCCCCCCCACTGAAGCCCCTCACCTCGCTTGCTGCCCCACCCCCGCCGCAGCACCCTCCCCTTCCCCCCAGCCACAGCCCCACCCTGACCTGGAGGGTGCAGTCCCCCCCCCCGCGACCACAGTGAGGCCCCCAGAACTCCCTGCCCCCCAGAGCCCCCCACCCCCGTTTTCCCCCAAGCCAGGCCCCAGTGAGAGCCCAGCGGCCCCCGGCCCTACCGCACTCCACCAGGATGTGGCCCGGCTTCTGCAGGAACAGGCTCTGGGGCTCGGCCGGCTTGTCCTGGGGCTGGGCATCTGCAAGGAACCGGCGGGGTCAGGCCAGGGATCCTGGGGCTGCGTCCCAGGGGCCCCATGGGCTGGGGTGTAGCGGGGGAGGGGGAGGAGGAGGGGAGGGGGTGTAGCGGGGGCAGGGATGGGATGTAGAGGGGGAGGGGCTGTAGCGGGGGAGGGGGAAGGGATGTCCTGGCTCAGACACACTCACCCTCTGGATGCTCCGCTGGGGCTTCTGAAAAGAACCAGGATTTGAGTCAGCCAGAAACTGAGTCACCAGCCCCCCAGTTTCCCCCCCGCCTCCATCCCAGCCCTTCCCCCCCAGCGCTGGGCTGGGCCGGGCCCGGGGAGGGAAGGGAGGAAGCCGGCGATACTCTTAGCGAGCGCCTGACCCCGGAGCGCGCCGGCTGGGCGTGTAGGGAGAGACGGGGGGGCAGCCCCATGCGCAGTGACCCGAGGACGGGTCCCAGGGCTCCTTGCGCCACAAGGCGCCCTAAGAACGGGGCGGGGAGTGTCCTGTTGCCCCCCCACTCCTCAGTACCCCTCCTAGTCCATCCCCAGCTCTGACCTTTGGGAGCTTCTACAGCATCTTTCTTCTCCTCTTTCTTCTTCTCCTCTTTCTTCTTCTCCTTCTTTTCAGCTGCTGGCGGCGGAGACATGAACAGAGAATGTGAAATGGGGACCCAGCCCTCCTGACCAAAGGAAATGCAAAAGCAGCAAGGGACCATTACAAAAAAACATACAGGAAGGACAGGAAATTGGCAGTGAATGTAGCCACCAGTATACAAACGTAGGAGGCTGATAAGGGAAGCTAAAGGAAACAAGAGCTTGCCAATAGGGGTAAAGCCGGCAAGGAGCTATTTGTAAAACAGCGCTGTGTTCACAGCATGGTGTGCGCACACACACAATACACACACATTAAAAAAAGGAGTATTCTTGCTGGAAGGTTGTAACAAGCCACGGCTGAAAGTTGCAGCCTCTGGAGCGTAGCCGATGGTTTTCTTTGCCACGTATTGTGGGACGTTAGGATGGATTCGCTTGTCCTGCGCGGTACGATCCCAGCGTGTTACGCAGCGTCCAGGTGTAGGGAGCTACACGTGGAAGGTGCATCAGCCGTTCGAGGGAGACACGTATTTCAAAAGGCAATGGGAGAACCCAACAAAACCCGGCCTGGCGCTCAGAATCGGTCACCCGACTGGCCGCCTGTCTGTGGCGCTGACAGGCGCGGCCACGGAGCTCGGAGCTGGATACCCTCGGGCGTCCGTCGCGCTCTTGGAACTTTGAAAACGACCAATGAGAAAACAGCGAACCCTTGGGAGGCAGTGGGGCGTTTTGAGGAGGTGACGGTGCATTGGGGACCCCCCGATCCTGCACCCCCGTAGCAGCCAGAACAGACTCCACCGGCCAGTAGAACGGGGGGTTATTGCTCCTCCAGGACACAGCGCAGACGGGACGTGGCTACAGGAGTCCGGGCCAGGCAGCCTCAGACCCCTTGGGGTTGGGGATCCATCGCCCCCCAGTCCTCAGCTCAGTCTGTTCCCTTCCTGTTTCCCAGCCAGCCACCGCCTCCCTCCCAGCCCTGCCCCCAGCCAGGTGCCCGTCCCCGCCTCCCTCCTTTGGCTGCCCCCCGGGGAGAGCTGTGCTACCCGCCCAGGCTGGGCCCAGGAGCGGGGGGATCAGTGGGAATCCCACCTCCCAGCGCAGGGAACCCGGGTCACAGCGCAGACTGGCTCCCCTGTGCCGTAGTGGGGGGCTAAGGGGGGCTGCAGGCAGGGGGGCGCTCAGGGCCCGGGTGTTACTGGTTAATGCCACAAGGGGGAGGGAGTTTGTGGCTGCGGAGACCAGCCCAGAACCGGCGCCCGGGGCCCTGGTGACCTGGCAGACCCTGCTCAGAGGACACGGCCGGGTCCGGCCAGACAGACAAGGGGCGGCAGAGGGGACCCAGGCGAGCGGCCCAGCTGGTCCCAGCGAGGGGAGAACATCGGGGGGAGGGAGGAGGGGCCCAGGCCACCCCGTTACCAGGGGAGAGACACTGGCCGGGGAGGGGCTGTTGGGGGGATTGGGGGCTCGGCGGGGAGACGGGGGGAGAGACACTGGCCGGGGAGGGGCTGTTGGGGGGATTGGGGGCTCGGCGGGGAGACGGGGGGAGAGACACTGGCCGGGGAGGGGCTGTTGGGGGGATTGGGGGCTCGGCGGGGAGATGGGGGGAGAGACACTGGCCGGGGAGGGGCTGTTGGGGGGATTGGGGGCTCGGCGGGGAGATGGGGGGAGAGACACTGGCCGGGGAGGGGCTGTTGGGGGGATTGGGGGCTCGGCGGGGAGACGGGGGGAGAGACACTGGCTGGGGAGGGGCTGTTGGGGGATTGGGGGCTCGGCGGGGAGACGGGGGGAGAGACACTGGCCGGGGAGGGGCTGTTGGGGGGATTGGGGGCTCGGCGGGGAGACGGGGGGAGAGACACTGGCTGGGGAGGGGCTGTTGGGGGGATTGGGGGCTCGGCGGGGAGACGGGGGGAGAGACACTGGCCGGGGAGGGGCTGTTGGGGGGATTGGGGGCTCGGCGGGGAGACGGGGGCTGTTCTTGGGGGGCAGAGCAGAGCAGGCAGGGCTCAGCTGGCTGCAGGGGGACTGAGGTGCGGGGGAGGGGCCAGGCCGGAGGGATCCTTGGGGGGTTCAGGGCTCAGGAAAGCCCCCTGGTTGGTGCCGGCGAAGCATCGCGCTGCGCTGGCCCCGTGCTCCCCCTCTCTGCATGCACCCCCCAGGGGCCGAGTGCTCCCTACCCGCCCAACCCCCCCAACCTCCACACCCCCTAACTAGCTGGGCAGCCCCCTCCATCCCACACCCACAGGGACCCCCCTCCCTGCGGGGCGGCCGGCTGCCTGAGGTGCGAAGGAGGCTGCCCGGGTGCTAATCAGGCCTGCCCAGGCTGTAATTCCCGGCTATGTGGGGCCAGGAGGCCCGGCCCCCCCCCCCCCCCCCCCCGCTGACTCCGGCATTCCAGCTGCTCCTGATCCAGCGGGGCCTTCGACTCCCTCCCTGCCCCCTAATATAGCCCGGCCACCCCCCGACCGCCTGGCCCAGCTGTCACGCCTGGGAGCCAGCCCAGACGGGCTGCCACTCACGGCTCCAGAGACGCGGGCACCAGGCCCTGGGCCCAGACCCTGCCTGGCTGCCCCCATCCCCGGCGGCCTGCCCCCCTGCGCCAGAGGGGTCACAGTGCAGCCGGGTCCCCAGGTACCCAGCCCCCCGCCCCACCCCAGAGGGGCCGCAGTGCAGCCGGGTCCCCAGGTACCCAGCCCCCCGCCCCACCCCAGAGGGGCCGCAGTGCAGCCAGGTCCCCAGGTACCCAGCCCCCCGCCTCACCCCAGAGGGGCCGCAGTGCAGCCAGGTCCCCAGGTACCCAGCCCCCCGCCTCACCCCAGAGGGGTCGCAGTGCAGCCGGGTCCCCAGGTACCCAGCCCCCCGCCCCACCCCAGAGGGGTCGCAGTGCAGCCGGGTCCCCAGGTACCCAGCCCCCCGCCCCACCCCAGAGGGGCCACAGTGCAGCCGGGTCCCCATGTACCCAGCCCCCCGCCCCACCCCAGAGGGGCCGCAGTGCAGCCGGGTCCCCAGGTACCCAGCCCCCCGCCCCACCCCAGAGGGGTCACAGTGCAGCCGGGTCCCCAGGTACCCAGCCCCCCGCCCCACCCCAGAGGGGTCACAGTGCAGCCGGGTCCCCAGGTACCCAGCCCCCCGCCCCACCCCAGAGGGGCCGCAGTGCAGCCAGGTCCCCAGGTACCCCCAGGGATGGACCACGGCGGCTGGAGCCTCGCCCTGTATCCGTCCATCCTGCCGTGTGGTTTCTCACCAGAGCCGAGTGACGAAGTGGGGTTTGGGGTCACTCTGCTTTGTTCTAGGGCCTGTGATTTCGACTGTCCTGTAGTAACCCTGTGTGTGTGCCTCAGTTTCCCTGGGCCCAGCATCCCATCCCTTGCCCCCCCCTCCCAGCCTGGGTTCAATTCCCAGCACCGCAGGGTCCCTGAACCTGGGGGGGAGGGGTGTCCATGCAGCACCCAGCATGCGGGGGGCCCGATCCTGGTCAGAAGGTCAGATCCTGGCCGGGGGGGAGGCAGGGAGATTTGATTTACTAGCACCCGGCACCCCCCCAAGAGTCTGGTTTTTCCTGGCCCCGTCTCACATTGCAGCTGGGGGGCCTGTGCCCTAGTAGGGGCAGGGAGCGAGACGCGCTGCACGGGGGGGGGGGGGGGGTTATAATTAGCGGCTGGCTCGGGACCCTGCCCGTACTGGAGCAGTAACCAGACCCCTGCTCGCAGGAAAAGCCCCTGGTCTCAGCACTTCGGAAAGCCACCGTCTCAGCTTACCCCCCCCCCGAATATCCCCCCATTGCCTGGGTGGGGGGCCCAGAGAGCCTCCCCTCCCCCAGGGCCTGGGCCACACAGCCCCAGCCCCACACCTGGCTCACCCAGCGTGCCAGGAAAGGTACCCGCAGCCCCGTGCAACCCTGCACGCACGGAGTGCATGGCCCCGTGCGCATGGACACACACACGGAGTGCATGGCCCCGTGCGCATGGACAGCATGGAGTGCATGGCCCTGTGTGCACGGACACACACACGGAGTGCATGGCCCCGTGCGCATGGACACACACACGGAGTGCATGGCCCTGTGTGCACGGACACACACACGGAGTGCATGGCCCCGTGCGCATGGACAGCATGGAGTGCATGGCCCCGTGCGCATGGACACACACACGGAGTGCATGGCCCTGTGTGCACGGACACACACATGAAGTGCCTGGCCCTGTGTGCACAGACACGCATGGCCCCGTGTGCACGGACACGCATGGCACACACGGCCCCATGTGCACGGACACACAAACTCGGAGCACACAGCCCCGTGAGCACGGGCACACACCTCCACACCACTATTCACACCTGCCAGCTGCATGGCTACACCCCCAGACCTCACGGGTGCGGACCACACAGCATCTGTCCACACCTCATGCCATGTTCCAGCCACAGTGCAGGGCACAAGCAACCCAGCCGGACCCCCCCCACACACCAGCTGTTCTGTACAGTCCCCCCCCCCGACTCCCCAACATACACAGTTGCTGAGCTGAGCCCACCCCAACATTCTGCCCTGGGGGGCCTTGGCCCCCATCCCCTCTGGGCACCGCCTGCCCCCCAGCAGCTCCAGGCACACAGCCCCAGCCGGGCACTTCGGGGGGGGGCACCGTGCGTGCAGGAATTCATACGGCAGCCCCCCCGCTCCCAAAGGCGCCCACCCGCTGGGAGAGGTTGGGGCTGGAGCAGCCAGGAGCCCTTCCTCCACCCTGCCCCCAGCTCCCGCATGGCACCCCTCCTCCTGGCTGCACCCCCCAATCCACAGTGCCAGGCCGAGACAGGCAACCCCACTGAAGGCCGATACCCCAGGGGGGAACCCCCCCTCCCCCGTGCAGAGCTCTGGGCCTTTGCCCAGCGGCGGGGGGCTGTGTGTGTCGGGGTACTCCAGGGCCCTGGCACCAGGCTGCAAAGGGGGGTCCCCAAGAACATGCCAGCGCACAGAGCCCGGCCAGCCACCTGTGTGCCTGCAGGAGCCAACCGGGGGTGCTGGGCTACAAGCGGTAGGGGCCAGGGTCCCCCCCCGTGTGTGGAGGCAGGAAGAGGGGCCCATGTCCCCCCGGCTGTGAGGGGGCCCCGGGCACTTACCGGCTGGCTTTGGCTCAGGCATGGTGTGTGTGCGGCCTGGCAGTGCTGTCTCCCCGGGGAGCGCCCGGCCGGGGCCTTTAAAGCACAAGGGGGGGCCCTCTGGGATGGGGGGGGCTCCAAGGAGCTGTCACCTGACCCCAGGCCCTGGGCCAAATTCCTGAGCCCTGCCATCAACTGCTTTAAATCCCAGGCTCGGCCTTGGGACAGACAGCCGGGTGGGGGGGGGGGAACAGCTCACGCCACGGCTCCGGGGGGGTCCCCCGATTCCCCCCCACAACCATGCCGGGGGGCGGGGGCCTGTCCCCTCCAGGGGGCGCCAGCTCCCACCGGCCCCAGGGCCTGGCTGGCTGAGGGGGCAGGCGCCTGGCCCCACGTTGCAGGACCTGGGGGCGCCCCCCGGCGCTGAAGCTCTGAAACCCGAGCCGAGCGCCGCGTCCCTTCATCCGTCAGCCTGGTAATACCAAGGCACCTCGGCCATCTGCTGCCTAATCCCTGGCGGGCGGGGGGCCAGGACCCACCGCGTGCCGCCGGGCGCGGGAGGGGTGTCCCCGTGGGCCCAGGGGTTCGGGGAGCCCCGGCGGGGGGGCGTTACCCTACAGGCTGCAGCGCCCCCCGGGACCCACAGGAGATGGGGGGTACAAGCCAATTCCCCCGGGGGGGGAGACAGAGCCCGGAGGGTCCCGGCTGCCCAGGACCGAAATGGGGCGGGAGGCCGGGGGGGGGCACACTGCAGCCATCCCCTCCCCCAGCCAAACAGGGGACCCCGGAGTCCTGGCTCTCGGCCCCGCCCCCGCTCTGGCCCGCCGAGTGATTGGTCGGGGTAACTCCATGGCTAGTTTGACCAGCGTTTATTACCAAGGCGCTTTACACAGACGCCACCACTTCCCAAAGAGCCGACTTCCGACACGCGCCCTGGTGCACCCCAGATACGCCCCCCGCCTCTCTGTCCGCACCCCCGGGGCCGGACGACCCGCAGAGAGACCAGGAAATGGGCCCTGGCCGGAGGGGGGAGAGAACCCAGGAGTCCTGGCCCCCACCCCTCCCCTCCTGCTCTAACCATTGGTCCCCACTCTCCTCCCAGAGCCGGGGAGAGAACCCAGGAGTCCTGGCCCCCACCCCCTCCCCTCCTGCTCTAACCATTGGTCCCCACTCTCCTCCCAGAGCTGGGGAGAGAACCCAGGAGTCCTGGCCCCCACCCCCTCCCCTCCTGCTCTAACCATTGGTCCCCACTCTCCTCCCAGAGCCAGGGAGAGAACCCAGGAGTCCTGGCCCCCACCCCCTCCCCTCCTGCTCTAACCATTGGTCCCCACTCTCCTCCCAGAGCCAGGGAGAGAACCCAGGAGTCCTGGCCTCCACCCCCTCCCCTCTCCGCTCTAACCATTGGTCCCCACTCTCCTCCCAGAGCCGGGGAGAGAACCCAGGAGTCCTGGCCCCCACCCCCTCCCCTCCCGCTCTAACCATTGGTCCCCACTCTCCTCCCAGAGCCGGGGAGAGAACCCAGGAGTCCTGGCCCCCACCCCCTCCCCCCCACTCTAACCATTGGTCCCCACTCTCCTCCCAGAGCTGGGGAGAGAACCCAGGAGTCCTGGCCCCCACCCCCTCCCCTCCCGCTCTAACCACTGGTCCCCACTCTCCTCCCAGAGCTGGGGAAGGAACGCCGGCGTCCTGGCCCCCAGCCCTGCCTCCCTGCGCTCTAACCACTAGCTGCCGCTCCCCTCCACGAGCCTGCCGGAGGTGGAACCCAGGTGCCCTGGCCGAGAGCTCCGTGGAGGCGTGGGGGGGGGGTCCGTTTCCAGCACCCCCCCCGGGCAGCTCCATGCACTGTCCAGTCCTGCCGCCGGGGCGGGGCCCTAGGAGGGGGCGCGGTGCGCCGGGCGGCCCCAGCAGGGCCTGGCCGAAACTGGTAGGTGAGTTTCTTCTTGACCTTGCGGATCTCGCCCGTCTTGCCGTAGTTGCGCAGGGCCCGGGCCATCTTCTGGTAGGTCATGGCCTTGCGGTTGCCCTTCTGCTGCCACCCAGCGGTGCGCCAGCAGCTCCTTGTGCTTGGAGGAGAACTGGAAGACGCCGGCCTCGCGCTCCACCCACCAGACGCACTCCCTCATGGCGCCGCGCTGCAGCAGGTCCAGCAGGAACTGGTAGAGGCGCAGCTTCCGCCGGGAGCCTGCAGGGGGCCACAGGGGTCACGGGGGCTGGGGGGCGGGGCCGTGGCTGGGGGCGAGGCCGTACCTATGGCCAGGAGGGGCGGGGCCATGGCTGGGGGGCGAGGCCGTACCTATGGCCAGGAGGGGCGGGGCCGTGGCTGGGGGCGAGGCCGTACCTATGGCCAGGAGGGGCGGGGCCATGGCTGGGGGCGAGGCCGTACCTATGGCCAGGAGTGGCGGGGCCATGCCCGTGGGCTGGGGCTGGGCTGTACCTATGGCCAGGAGGGGCGGGGCCATGGCTGGGGGCGAGGCCGTACCTATGGCCAGGAGTGGCGGGGCCATGCCCGTGGGCTGGGGGCTGGGCTGTACCTATGGCCAGGAGGGGCGGGGCCATGGCTGGGGGCGAGGCCGTACCTATGGCCAGGAGGGGCAGGGCCATGGCTGGGGGTGAGGCCGTACCTATGGCCAGGAGGGGCCGGGGCCATGGCTGGGGGCGAGGCCGTACCTATGGCCAGGAGGGGCGGGGCCATGGCTGGGGGTGAGGCCG
Source organism: Pelodiscus sinensis (assembly GCF_049634645.1). Lineage (NCBI taxonomy): Eukaryota > Metazoa > Chordata > Testudines > Trionychidae > Pelodiscus > Pelodiscus sinensis. The sequence goes on from NW_027465846.1 coordinate 789,606, forward strand.
TACCTATGGCCAGGAGGGGCGGGGCCATGCCCAGTGGGCTGGGGGCGGGGCTGTACCTATGGCCAGGAGGGGCGGGGCCATGGCTGGGGGCAGGGCCGTACCTATGGCCAGGAGGGGCGGGGCCATGCCCGTGGGCTGGGGGCGGGGCTGTACCTATGGCCAGGAGGGGCGGGGCCATGGCTGGGGGCGAGGCCGTACCCATGGCCAGGAGGGGCGGGGCCATGGCTGGGGGCAGGGCCGTACCTATGGCCAGGAGGGGCGGGGGCCATGGCTGGGGGCGAGGCCGTACCTATGGCCAGGAGGGGCGGGGCCATGGCTGGGGGCTGGGCTGTACCTATGGCCAGGAGGGGCGGGGCCGTGGCTGGGGGCGGGGCTGTACCTATGGCCAGGAGGGGCGGGGCCATGCCCGTGAGGCTGCGGGCTGGGCTGTACCTATGGCCAGGAGGGGCGGGGCCATGCCCGTGGGCTGGGGGCGGGGCTATACTATGGCCAGGAGGGGCGGGGCTGTGGCTGGGGGCGGGGCCGTACCTACGGCCAGGAGGGGCGGGGCTGTACCTATGGCCAGGAGGGGCGGGGCTGTGGCTGGGGGCGGGGCCGTACCTACGGCCAGGAGGGGTGGGGCTGTACCTATGGCCAGGAGGGGCGGGGCCGTGGCTGGGGGCGGGGCCGTACCTACGGCCAGGAGGGGCAGGGCCATGCCCGTGGGCTGGGGGCGGGGCTGTACCTATGGCCAGGAGGGGCAGGGCCGTGGCTGCGGGCTGGTGCCGTACCTATGGCCAGGAGGGGCGGGGCCATGCCCGTGGGCTGGGGGCGGGGCTGTACCTATGGCCAGGAGGGGCAGGGCTGTGGCCGTGGGCTGGGCTGTACCTATGGCCAGGAGGGGCGGTGCCATGGCCGTGGGCTGGGCTGTACCTATGGCCAGGAGGGGCGGGGCTGTGGCCGCGAGCTGGGGGCGGGGCCGTGGCCGCGGGGCGAGGGAGGGGGGCACGATGGAGGGGAGGGGCCAGAGCCACATGGACCAGCCAGGAGGGATGGGCACAGATGGGGGATGGGGCCGTGGGGATCGCGTTCGCTCTGCTTGCTGGTTGTGTTGCGTGTGAGTTCCACTGTCCTGCACTGGCCCCGGGGACGTGCCTCAGTTTCCCTGGGGGCAGGGAGGTTCAATGGGGACGCTCAGCGAGGGAGGCTGCCCCAGTCCCCAGCAGCTCCACAAAGGCCGGGTCCCTGCCGCCTCAGACCCTCCTGCTCCCCTCTGGCTGGGGATGGGGCGCAGGGCCGGGGACTCCCCCACCCCTTGGTGACACGGGGCCCCGCCTGGCTGGCACCTACCCGCCTCGTAGCCGGGCGAGCCCTCTGCCGAGAGATTCTCCTCCGAGTCGCTGTCGGACACCTCCAGGGCCGGGCTCTCCAGGGAGAACTCATCCTCAGAGCCGGGGGGGCTGGCCAGGGTGCTGGGCGGGGGGCAGGCCCATAGGGGGCACAGGGCTGTGGGAAGAAGACGGCAGAGAAGGGTTAATCGGGGCCACCCAGGGGACTGTGCCTGGGGCAGCCAACAGACCCCCCCCATCGCAGCCCCCTGCCACTTCAGGGAAGCCCCCTCGCATAGGGCCCACATGTCTGTCACCCAGAGGTTGCCAGCCCCTTCCCCCGCTCTAACCACTAGCCCCCGCTTCCCTCTCAGAGCCAGGGGGAGAACCCAGGCATCTGGGCCCCCCCCTGCTCTAACCACTAGCCCCCGCTCCCCTCCCTGCGCCAGGCTCCCAGCCCCCGGCAGTGACTCTCACCTGGGCGCTGTAGGCCTCTGGCAGGACGTGGCCGGGCAGCGGCGCCCCCTCCAGGGCGTAGATGGCATCCAGCGGGTACAGGCCCTGCGCGTAGGAGACCTGCACGTTCTGCAGAGGGGCCAGCTGCCCCGAATCGAAGGCCTCGTAGCTGAGGTCATGGAGCTCACAGCCAGTTCACACCCGGATCTGCACAGCGAGAGAACCCAGGAGTCCTGGCGCAGCTCTGGCCACCGGGCCCCGCTCCCCCTCCCCCGAGCTGGGGGGAGAACTCAGGCACCCTGGCGCCCAGGCCCGCTCTAACCACTGGCCCCTACTCCCCCACCCAGAGCGAGAACCCAGGAGTCCTGGCTCCCGCCCCCCCCCCTTTGCTCTAACCACTGGCCCCCACTCCCCCACCCAGAGCGAGAACCCAGGAGTCCTGGCTCACGCCCCCCCCCTTTGCTCTAACCACTGGCCCCTACTCCCCCACCCAGAGCGAGGACCCAGGAGTCCTGGCTCCCAGCCCCCCCCCCCTTTGCTCTAACCACTGGCCCCTACTCCCCCACCCAGAGCGAGAACCCAGGAGTCCTGGCTCCCGGCCCCCCTCCCCTTTGCTCTAACCACTGGCCCCCACTCCCCTCCCAGGCCGGGGGGAGCGCCCAGGCGTCCGGCGGGGGCGGGGCAGGAAGCCGGAGAAAGGCTCTTTGTGTCCCTCGGGCCTGCGGGGCTGGAAATAGGCAAATCCCGGAGGCATTTGCATGCGGCGGCCCCGCCCCTGCCCGGGGAGGGAGGGGGAGCCGTGATGTCACGGGGGAATCCCTGAGGCCCCGCCCCCCCCGCCAGGGGGCGCTGTGACGCGACGGGGGGACCCAAAGCCCCCTCCCCCAGGGGGAGCAGACCGGAGGGGCGGGGGGCGGGGGTCTCACCTGGGGGGCCCTCGCTGTCAATCACGAAGGGAGGGAAACTCGGGCTCTGTTTGCAGGAATCCAGGTCGTACAAGCTGCCGTCGGGGAACTGGGGGGGGGGGGGCACAGGATGAGCGCAGCCAGCCCCCCGGAGCACAGCCCCCCCCAGCCAGCCGCCCCGGAGCACAGCCCCCCCCAGCCAGCCCCCCCAGAGCACAGCCCCCCCCCCGCCAGCCAGCCCCCCCGGAGCACAGCCCCCCCCCAGACAGCCCCCCCGGAGCACAGCCCCCCGCCCCTCCCAGAGCCCGGGAGAGAACCCAGGAGTCCCGGCTCCCAGCCCCTGCTCTAACCACTAGCCCCCACTCCCCTCCCGGGGCTGAGACAACCCAGGAGTCCGGGCTTCCAGCCCCTGCTCTAACCACTAGCCCCCACTCCCCTCCCACAGCCCGGGAGAGAACCCCGGAGTCCCGGGGCCCAGCGCACCCACCACCCTGGAACCCCAGCCCAGGCAGAAGCCAGGAGGCCGGTGGGAGGCCAGTCACCAGACACGGAGGGGATGGGGTGGGGGGTGTCTGGGTTTTATGTAAATGTGGGATGGGGGGGAGCAGGAGGGACAGACAGACATGGGGGGCCAGACACAGCCGGCTTACCGGGCAGCCATAGTGGGACCCGTCGAACCTGTAGGCACAGGGGGGAGTCAGGGGATAATTGGGGGAGCCCTGCCCCCCACTACAGCTGGAAACAGCCCCCACCCACCCAGGGGACAGAGCAGCAGACAGCGGAGGGGCCTGGGGGGGTGGCTGGCAGGTGGAGCCCCCCACATGCAAATGACTCGCCTCTGTTCCACTTTCCCCAGAGGGGAAATATTCAAATCCCCCCACCAGAATTTGCATGGAGGGAGAGAGAAAGTGAAGGGGGGGGACCTGGCCCTGTGCTGGGGTGGGGGTGGGGTTTTGGTGCCTGGAACAGGCGCCCCTGAAACTTCTGCAAAGCCCCCCCCCCCCGTCTGTCCAACTGGCCCCCGGACCCCTGCCCCACACTTGGGAGTCCAGCCGCAGGGCAGCGTGCGATGACCCGTCTCTGGGGTCAGGACACGGGGGGCTGTGGCCAGTCTCTCCGCCCTCCAGGTGGGAGCTGGTCCCCCTAGAGGGGACAGGCCTGCGCCCCATTCCCACCAGTCTGTGCCCTGGGGTCTGATGGGGACCTGCCCCTGCCCCCCAGTGCCTCCGAGAGGGGACAGGCCCCCACCCCCCAGGTGGAAGCTGGTGCCCCCTAGAGGGGACAGGCCCCTGCCCCACTGTCTGCCCCACTGAACCAGCCAGTCTCTGCCCCAGGGCAGGGAGAAGCACCCCCCAATGCCCCCCCACTTACGGTGCAGATTCGAGCGTGAGCATCCTGGGGCAGCGGGGGGACCGGTGCAGAGCTGGGGGGCCAGGGCGGCTCTGCTCCGACCAGTGGCCACGGCAGGGTTTTATACGGCAGGGGGGGGGGGCGGGGGGGTGAGCTCACAGCAGAAATCCCCCGGGGGGGCGGGGCCGAGTGTTGCACAATTAAACACTTGTGCCAGGAAAGAGGCATACACGGACCAACGTGCGGGGGGGGGTGGGGGGGGGGGGGAGAAGAGAAGAGGGAGAAATCCCCCCCCCCCATGGGACGGGATGGGGACAAGAGCCAGAGGGGTGGCCCCGTTTCCCCAGCTGAGGTCTCATGGCTCCGGTCCCACAGACACCCCACCCCCCCCGCCCTCAGGCAGGCAGCAGCTCACGAGAGACGCCCCCCCCCCCCCGATTCCTGCCCGGCCCAGGAGGGACGAGGAAACCAGCCAGGGAGGGCAGCCCGGTCACACTGCCCCCCAAGACTGGCCCTGCACCCCTGTAAAGCACACCCCCCTCCAGCTGAAGCCCAGCTCCGGGGTCGGGGAGGAGGGACGGGTGGTGGGAGGACACCAGGATGTGGGCTTCACCCCCACTTCCTGTCCTAAACTGCTTGCAACTGCCCCTTCCCCCCCCTTCCCCTCACTCCCCCAGTGGCCATGTCCTGACACCAGCGCCAGCCCCTCCCCAGAGGTGGCCGCATCTCCCTGGCTGTGTGAAGGGCTTGCGAAAGGGCCGTTATCAGCCACCCCCAGCAGCGGCATCTGGCATGGGGGGGGAGGGGGGGGGCCGGTGGTGCTGGGGGGATGGGAAGAGCCCTGGCTGGGGGGACAAGCAGCCCCCACGTGTGCAGCGGCACTAGGGCTGGAGGGGTGCTGGGGGGCAGGCTGGGTTCCCCTCTCCCTGGGGGGTTTCATGAGACGGGGGCTCAGGACCAGGCCAGGGAGAGAACCCAGGAGTCCTGCCCCCCGCTCTAACTGCTAGGCCCCACCACCACAGGCCTGGGGCCCCAGGAACCGGCCAAGAATTTCCCAGCATTGAAAATTAGAATCTTTATTCCTCAGAGAAAATACAAAAATTACAGACACCCCCCCCCCCCAGCACCTCCCTTGGCAAGGGAGGGGCCCAGCCCCCGGTCCTGCCCCCTGCCAGCGGGGGGGCCCTGGTCACCAGGTGGGGGGCCCAAAACCGCGCCACCAGCCGCTCCTGGTCGTCCAGGTCCTTCTGCACCTTTTTGCGCATGTAGAAGATGGGGCAGTCTCGGCTGTGGGGCGAGAGGAGCGGGGTCAGTGGGGGGGAGGTCCCAGCTGGTGGGGAGGGGGCAGGGAGGGAGCCCCGCAGATTTTGGGGGCCCCGGAGCAGAGCTGAGCCCCGCCCTGGCAGCCGCAGTGGCAGGTGCTGGATTTATGGGCTGTAAAGGCGCCAGCCTGGGCACTGAGTGGCCCCGGGGCCCGGCCCCCCCCCGTGGGAGCCAGCTGTTTGCGCAGCCCGATAAGGGGCTGTAAACGCCCGGGGGGGGGGGGGGGCCGGGGCATAAAACCATATTTCAGCCCCGGCTCCCGTGGGAACCGGCTCTGAGGGCGTGGCTGCCTGCCCCCTCCCCCGCCCGTCCAGCCCCCCACCTGGTGCACAGCACGTCCTCGTGCAAGCTGCCCTGACAGCGCTGACACTGGGTCCAGAGACGCGAGAACTTCTCCTCCAGCGCCGAGAGATGGGAGATCTGGGGGAGGAGGGGGGTTAGGACCACGTCTCCCCCCACGCAGCCCCCCCACCCTGCCGCCTTCACCCCACGCCCACCAGGGGACCCAGCCCCCTGCTCTAACCACTAGTCCCCCCCCCGGCCATTTACCCTCGCTCTGGTGAGACCCCCGCACCCCCACAACTCACCTCCTTCTGGTACAGCTCCGACTGGTGCGCCACACAGAACTGACACACTGCGCCTGCGGGGGGAGACATCAGCGGGGCCCCGGGGCAGGGGCAGGATTCCCCAGGGGCCGGGGGCTCGAGGCCGGACCCCCAGGGGCGCCCGGGACGGGGGCTCGGGGCCGGACCCCCAGGGGCGCCCGGGACAGGGGGCTGGGGGCCGGACCCCCAGGGGCGCCCGGGACAGGGGGCTCGGGGCCGGACCCCCAGGGGCGCCCGGGACAGGGGGCCGGACCCCCAGGGGCGCCCGGGACAGGGGGCTCGGGGCCAGAGGCCAGATCCCTGCAGCGGGACCCGGGGGCAGCTGAATTTGCAGAACCTGCATGGGGCTTTTCTCGGGTTACAACACCCTGGAGACACCCCCCCCCCCCCCTCGCGGACTCTTGCGCCACCCATTGGC
>NW_027465847.1:0-124401 GCF_049634645.1 Pelodiscus sinensis
CCTCCCTCGCCCCAGGGAGGCCCAGGTGGTGGTGGGGCGCCGGGGTCCCTCTGGGCGGCGCCCAGCTCTCCTCCCTCCCTCCCTCCTGCCTTCCTCCCTTCCCGGCAGCCCCCGGGGCTCATCTGCAGACAGGCTCCGCCCCCTCTCCCCACAGTCTTTTTGTCTTTGCCTCTGCTCTTCCGAGCCCTCACTCCCGTTCCTGATTTAAAAAAAAAAAAAAAAAAAAAAAAAAAAAAAAAAATGAAAATGAAAAAAAGCGGCGGCTTGCCAATGCTGCCTTTGGAAAAACCTCCCCCAGGAGACCAGGGAGAGGCAGAGCAATGCCGCAGCGAGAAAGTACGCTCCGCGTCTCCCTGGTCCGCTGGGGGTTCCCCCCAGCGGACCAGGGAGACGCGGAGTGGCTTTGCTCCCTGCAGCATTGCTCGGAGTCTCCCTGGTCTGCTGGGGGGGCAGCAGACGGGGGGGGGGGGGGCGGCAGGGGGCCAGTAGACCAGGCAGACGCAGAGCAAATGTCCAGATCCAGATCCAGATCCAGATCCAACGGAGCAGATCCACAGCCGATAGCAGAGGATCCAGTGCAGCAAAAAGGAAAGAGCAGCTGTTGCTTTAAGGCAACAGAAGAGCCTCCGCCAATAGACAGTCTCAAAGGACGTGCCTGGGCGGGGCCTGAACAGCTGATTGCAGATCAGCTGTAGAGCGGCCGGCAGAAAAACCGCGGTAGGGGTTTAAATCCCTTCCAGGCTAAAAAAAAGAAACCGCACACAACTGGAGCCTTTAAGGCTCCGGAGCGGTTTCCAAGGGGCCTAGAAATAAGGCTGTTGATTGCAGAGTTTTGGTGTCAGAAGCCCTAAAAAGGGCTGGATCAGACCGGGTCCCAGGGAGCAAAGGATTCGATCCCAGGCGGTCGCTTAATCAGGCGATCTTCAAACAGGACCCCGGGCGGATACTACACTCGAGCTTACCTCACCTTACGGCGCACACAGACGTACTCTCCCCCTCCCAAGACACCCCCCAGCGCGGGGGAATAGAAATTTTCTAAGTCCCGCCCGCTCGCTCACCGTCCGCCACCCTCTCCTGGCTCACGGCGACCGGAGCAAGACCGACCGACTCACCCACCCCGCGTGCCTCTTCCGGCCTACCCTCCCTCGCCCCAGGGAGCCCAGGTGGTGGTGGGGCGCCGGGGTCCCTCTGGGCGGCGCCCAGCTCTCCTCCCTTCCTCCCTCCTGCCTTCCTCCCTTCCCGGCAGCCCCCGGGGCTCATCTGCAGACAGGCTCCGCCCCCTCTCCCCACAGTCTTTTTGTCTTTGCCTCTGCTCTTCCGAGCCCTCACTCCCGTTCCTGATTTAAAAAAAAAAAAAAAAAAAAAAAAAAGGAAAATGAAAATGAAAAAAAGCGGCGGCTTGCCAATGCTGCCTTTGGAAAAACCTCCCCCAGGAGACCAGGGAGAGGCAGAGCAATGCCGCAGCGAGAAAGTACGCTCCGCGTCTCCCTGGTCCGCTGGGGGTTCCCCCCAGCGGACCAGGGAGACGCGGAGTGGCTTTGCTCCCTGCAGCATTGCTCGGAGTCTCCCTGGTCTGCTGGGGGGGCAGCAGACGGGGGGGGGCGGCTGGGGGGGCAGCAGACGGGGGGGGGGGCGGCAGGGGGCCAGTAGACCAGGCAGACGCAGAGCAAATGTCCAGATCCAGATCCAGATCCAGATCCAACGGAGCAGATCCACAGCCGATAGCAGAGGATCCAGTGCAGCAAAAAGGAAAGAGCAGCTGTTGCTTTAAGGCAACAGAAGAGCCTCCGCCAATAGGCAGTCTCAAAGGACGTGCCTGGGCGGGGCCTGAACAGCTGATTGCAGATCAGCTGTAGAGCGGCCGGCAGAAAAACCGCGGTAGGGGTTTAAATCCCTTCCAGGCTAAAAAAAAGAAACCGCACACAACTGGAGCCTTTAAGGCTCCAGAGCGGTTTCCAAGGGGCCTAGAAATAAGGCTGTTGATTGCAGAGTTTTGGTGTCAGAAGCCCTAAAAAGGGCTGGATCAGACCGGGTCCCAGGGAGCAAAGGATTCGATCCCAGGCGGTTGCTTAATCAGGCGATCTTCAAACAGGACCCCGGGCGGATACTACACTCGAGCTTACCTCACCTTACGGCGCACACAGACGTACTCTCCCCCTCCCAAGACACCCCCCAGCGCGGGGGAATAGAAATTTTCTAAGTCCCGCCCGCTCGCTCACCGTCCGCCACCCTCTCCTGGCTCACGGCGACCGGAGCAAGACCGACCGACTCACCCACCCCGCGTGCCTCTTCCGGCCTACCCTCCCTCGCCCCAGGGAGGCCCAGGTGGTGGTGGGGCGCCGGGGTCCCTCTGGGCGGCGCCCAGCTCTCCTCCCTCCCTCCCTCCTGCCTTCCTCCCTTCCCGGCAGCCCCCGGGGCTCATCTGCAGACAGGCTCCGCCCCCTCTCCCCACAGTCTTTTTGTCTTTGCCTCTGCTCTTCCGAGCCCTCACTCCCGTTCCTGATAAAAAAAAAAAAAAAAAAAAAAAAAAAAAGGAAAATGAAAATGAAAAAAAGCGGCGGCTTGCCAATGCTGCCTTTGGAAAAACCTCCCCCAGGAGACCAGGGAGAGGCAGAGCAATGCCGCAGCGAGAAAGTACGCTCCGCGTCTCCCTGGTCCGCTGGGGGTTCCCCCCAGCGGACCAGGGAGACGCGGAGTGGCTTTGCTCCCTGCAGCATTGCTCGGAGTCTCCCTGGTCTGCTGGGGGGGCAGCAGACGGGGGGGGGAGGCAGGGGGCCAGTAGACCAGGCAGACGCAGAGCAAATGTCCAGATCCAGATCCAGATCCAACGGAGCAGATCCACAGCCGATAGCAGAGGATCCAGTGCAGCAAAAAGGAAAGAGCAGCTGTTGCTTTAAGGCAACAGAAGAGCCTCCGCCAATAGGCAGTCTCAAAGGACGTGCCTGGGCGGGGCCTGAATAGCTGATTGCAGATCAGCTGTAGAGCGGCCGGCAGAAAAACCGCGGTAGGGGTTTAAATCCCTTCCAGGCTAAAAAAAAGAAACCGCACACAACTGGAGCCTTTAAGGCTCCGGAGCGGTTTCCAAGGGGCCTAGAAATAAGGCTGTTGATTGCAGAGTTTTGGTGTCAGAAGCCCTAAAAAGGGCTGGATCAGACTGGGTCCCAGGGAGCAAAGGATTCGATCCCAGGCGGTTGCTTAATCAGGCGATCTTCAAACAGGACCCCGGGCGGATACTACACTCAAGCTTACCTCACCTTACGGCGCACACAGACGTACTCTCCCCCTCCCAAGACACCCCCCAGTGCGGGGGAATAGAAATTTTCTAAGTCCCGCCCGCTCGCTCACCGTCCGCCACCCTCTCCTGGCTCACGGCGACCGGAGCAAGACCGACCGACTCACCCACCCCGCGTGCCTCTTCCGGCCTACCCTCCCTCGCCCCAGGGAGGCCCAGGTGGTGGTGGGGCGCCGGGGTCCCTCTGGGCGGCGCCCAGCTCTCCTCCCTCCCTCCCTCCTGCCTTCCTCCCTTCCCGGCAGCCCCCGGGGCTCATCTGCAGACAGGCTCCGCCCCCTCTCCCCACAGTCTTTTTGTCTTTGCCTCTGCTCTTCCGAGCCCTCACTCCCGTTCCTGATTTAAAAAAAAAAAAAAAAAAAAAAAGGAAAATGAAAAAGAAAAAAAGCGGCGGCTTGCCAATGCTGCCTTTGGAAAAACCTCCCCCAGGAGACCAGGGAGAGGCAGAGCAATGCCGCAGCGAGAAAGTACGCTCCACGTCTCCCTGGTCCGCTGGGGGTTCCCCCCAGCGGACCAGGGAGACGCGGAGTGGCTTTGCTCCCTGCAGCATTGCTCGGAGTCTCCCTGGTCTGCTGGGGGGGCAGCAGACGGGGGGGGGGGGGCGGCAGGGGGCCAGTAGACCAGGCAGACGCAAAGCAAATGTCCAGATCCAGATCCAGATCCAGATCCAACGGAGCAGATCCACAGCCGATAGCAGAGGATCCAGTGCAGCAAAAAGGAAAGAGCAGCTGTTGCTTTAAGGCAACAGAAGAGCCTCCGCCAATAGGCAGTCTCAAAGGACGTGCCTGGGCGGGGCCTGAACAGCTGATTGCAGATCAGCTGTAGAGCGGCCGGCAGAAAAACCGCGGTAGGGGTTTAAATCCCTTCCAGGCTAAAAAAAAGAAACCGCACACAACTGGAGCCTTTAAGGCTCCGGAGCGGTTTCCAAGGGGCCTAGAAATAAGGCTGTTGATTGCAGAGTTTTGGTGTCAGAAGCCCTAAAAAGGGCTGGATCAGACCGGGTCCCAGGGAGCAAAGGATTCGATCCCAGGCGGTTGCTTAATCAGGCGATCTTCAAACAGGACCCCGGGCGGATACTACACTCGAGCTTACCTCACCTTACGGCGCACACAGACGTACTCTCCCCCTCCCAAGACACCCCCCAGCGCGGGGGAATAGAAATTTTCTAAGTCCCGCCCGCTCGCTCACCGTCCGCCACCCTCTCCTGGCTCACGGCGACCGGAGCAAGACCGACCGACTCACCCACCCCGCGTGCCTCTTCCGGCCTACCCTCCCTCGCCCCAGGGAGGCCCAGGTGGTGGTGGCGCGCCGGGGTCCCTCTGGGCGGCGCCCAGCTCTCCTCCCTCCCTCCCTCCTGCCTTCCTCCCTTCCCGGCAGCCCCCGGGGCTCATCTGCAGACAGGCTCCGCCCCCTCTCCCCACAGTCTTTTTGTCTTTGCCTCTGCTCTTCCGAGCCCTCACTCCCGTTCCTGATTTAAAAAAAAAAAAAAAAAAAAAAAGGAAAATGAAAATGAAAAAAAGCGGCGGCTTGCCAATGCTGCCTTTGGAAAAACCTCCCCCAGGAGACCAGGGAGAGGCAGAGCAATGCCGCAGCGAGAAAGTACGCTCCGCGTCTCCCTGGTCCGCTGGGGGTTCCCCCCAGCGGACCAGGGAGACGCGGAGTGGCTTTGCTCCCTGCAGCATTGCTCGGAGTCTCCCTGGTCTGCTGGGGGGGCAGCAGACGGGGGGGGGGCGGCAGGGGACCAGTAGACCAGGCAGACGCAGAGCAAATGTCCAGATCCAGATCCAGATCCAGATCCAACGGAGCAGATCCACAGCCGATAGCAGAGGATCCAGTGCAGCAAAAAGGAAAGAGCAGCTGTTGCTTTAAGGCAACAGAAGAGCCTCCGCCAATAGGCAGTCTCAAAGGACGTGCCTGGGCGGGGCCTGAACAGCTGATTGCAGATCAGCTGTAGAGCGGCCGGCAGAAAAACCGCGGTAGGGGTTTAAATCCCTTCCAGGCTAAAAAAAAGAAACCGCACACAACTGGAGCCTTTAAGGCTCCGGAGCGGTTTCCAAGGGGCCTAGAAATAAGGCTGTTGATTGCAGAGTTTTGGTGTCAGAAGCCCTAAAAAGGGCTGGATCAGACTGGGTCCCAGGGAGCAAAGGATTCGATCCCAGGCGGTTGCTTAATCAGGCGATCTTCAAACAGGACCCCGGGCGGATACTACACTCGAGCTTACCTCACCTTACGGCGCACACAGACGTACTCTCCCCCTCCCAAGACACCCCCCAGCGCGGGGGAATAGAAATTTTCTAAGTCCCGCCCGCTCGCTCACCGTCCGCCACCCTCTCCTGGCTCACGGCGACCGGAGCAAGACCGACCGACTCACCCACCCCGCGTGCCTCTTCCGGCCTACCCTCCCTCGCCCCAGGGAGGCCCAGGTGGTGGTGGCGCGCCGGGGTCCCTCTGGGCGGCGCCCAGCTCTCCTCCCTCCCTCCCTCCTGCCTTCCTCCCTTCCCGGCAGCCCCCGGGGCTCATCTGCAGACAGGCTCCGCCCCCTCTCCCCACAGTCTTTTTGTCTTTGCCTCTGCTCTTCCGAGCCCTCACTCCCGTTCCTGATTTAAAAAAAAAAAAAAAAAAAAAAAGGAAAATGAAAATGAAAAAAAGCGGCGGCTTGCCAATGCTGCCTTTGGAAAAACCTCCCCCAGGAGACCAGGGAGAGGCAGAGCAATGCCGCAGCGAGAAAGTACGCTCCGCGTCTCCCTGGTCCGCTGGGGGTTCCCCCCAGCGGACCAGGGAGACGCGGAGTGGCTTTGCTCCCTGCAGCATTGCTCGGAGTCTCCCTGGTCTGCTGGGGGGGCAGCAGACGGGGGGGGGGGCGGCAGGGGACCAGTAGACCAGGCAGACGCAGAGCAAATGTCCAGATCCAGATCCAGATCCAGATCCAACGGAGCAGATCCACAGCCGATAGCAGAGGATCCAGTGCAGCAAAAAGGAAAGAGCAGCTGTTGCTTTAAGGCAACAGAAGAGCCTCCGCCAATAGGCAGTCTCAAAGGACGTGCCTGGGCGGGGCCTGAACAGCTGATTGCAGATCAGCTGTAGAGCGGCCGGCAGAAAAACCGCGGTAGGGGTTTAAATCCCTTCCAGGCTAAAAAAAAGAAACCGCACACAACTGGAGCCTTTAAGGCTCCGGAGCGGTTTCCAAGGGGCCTAGAAATAAGGCTGTTGATTGCAGAGTTTTGGTGTCAGAAGCCCTAAAAAGGGCTGGATCAGACTGGGTCCCAGGGAGCAAAGGATTCGATCCCAGGCGGTTGCTTAATCAGGCGATCTTCAAACAGGACCCCGGGCGGATACTACACTCGAGCTTACCTCACCTTACGGCGCACACAGACGTACTCTCCCCCTCCCAAGACACCCCCCAGCGCGGGGGAATAGAAATTTTCTAAGTCCCGCCCGCTCGCTCACCGTCCGCCACCCTCTCCTGGCTCACGGCGACCGGAGCAAGACCGACCGACTCACCCACCCCGCGTGCCTCTTCCGGCCTACCCTCCCTCGCCCCAGGGAGGCCCAGGTGGTGGTGGGGCGCCGGGGTCCCTCTGGGCGGCGCCCAGCTCTCCTCCCTCCCTCCCTCCTGCCTTCCTCCCTTCCCGGCAGCCCCCGGGGCTCATCTGCAGACAGGCTCCGCCCCCTCTCCCCACAGTCTTTTTGTCTTTGCCTCTGCTCTTCCGAGCCCTCACTCCCGTTCCTGATTTAAAAAAAAAAAAAAAAAAAAAGGAAAATGAAAATGAAAAAAAGCGGCGGCTTGCCAATGCTGCCTTTGGAAAAACCTCCCCCAGGAGACCAGGGAGAGGCAGAGCAATGCCGCAGCGAGAAAGTACGCTCCGCGTCTCCCTGGTCTGCTGGGGGTTCCCCCCAGCGGACCAGGGAGACGCGGAGTGGCTTTGCTCCCTGCAGCATTGCTCGGAGTCTCCCTGGTCTGCTGGGGGGGGGCAGCAGACGGGGGGGGGGGCGGCAGGGGGCCAGTAGACCAGGCAGACGCAGAGCAAATGTCCAGATCCAGATCCAGATCCAGATCCAGATCCAACGGAGCAGATCCACAGCCGATAGCAGAGGATCCAGTGCAGCAAAAAGGAAAGAGCAGCTGTTGCTTTAAGGCAACAGAAGAGCCTCCGCCAATAGGCAGTCTCAAAGGACGTGCCTGGGCGGGGCCTGAACAGCTGATTGCAGATCAGCTGTAGAGCGGTCGGCAGAAAAACCGCGGTAGGGGTTTAAATCCCTTCCAGGCTAAAAAAAAGAAACCGCACACAACTGGAGCCTTTAAGGCTCCGGAGCGGTTTCCAAGGGGCCTAGAAATAAGGCTGTTGATTGCAGAGTTTTGGTGTCAGAAGCCCTAAAAAGGGCTGGATCAGACCGGGTCCCAGGGAGCAAAGGATTCGATCCCAGGCGGTTGCTTAATCAGGCGATCTTCAAACAGGACCCCGGGCGGATACTACACTCGAGCTTACCTCACCTTACGGCGCACACAGACGTACTCTCCCCCTCCCAAGACACCCCCCAGCGCGGGGGAATAGAAATTTTCTAAGTCCCGCCCGCTCGCTCACCGTCCCCCACCCTCTCCTGGCTCACGGCGACCGGAGCAAGACCGACCGACTCACCCACCCCGCGTGCCTCTTCCGGCCTACCCTCCCTCGCCCCAGGGAGGCCCAGGTGGTGGTGGCGCGCCGGGGTCCCTCTGGGCGGCGCCCAGCTCTCCTCCCTCCCTCCCTCCTGTCTTCCTCCCTTCCCGGCAGCCCCCGGGGCTCATCTGCAGACAGGCTCCGCCCCCTCTCCCCACAGTCTTTTTGTCTTTGCCTCTGCTCTTCCGAGCCCTCACTCCCGTTCCTGATTTAAAAAAAAAAAAAAAAAAAAAAAAAGGAAAATGAAAATGAAAATGAAAAAAAGCGGCGGCTTGCCAATGCTGCCTTTGGAAAAACCTCCCCCAGGAGACCAGGGAGAGGCAGAGCAATGCCGCAGCGAGAAAGTACGCTCCGCGTCTCCCTGGTCCGCTGGGGGTTGCCCCCAGCGGACCAGGGAGACGCGGAGTGGCTTTGCTCCCTGCAGCATTGCTCGGAGTCTCCCTGGTCTGCTGGGGGGGCAGCAGACGGGGGGGGGCGGCAGGGGGCCAGTAGACCAGGCAGACGCAGAGCAAATGTCCAGATCCAGATCCAGATCCAGATCCAACGGAGCAGATCCACAGCCGATAGCAGAGGATCCAGTGCAGCAAAAAGGAAAGAGCAGCTGTTGCTTTAAGGCAACAGAAGAGCCTCCGCCAATAGGCAGTCTCAAAGGACGTGCCTGGGCGGGGCCTGAATAGCTGATTGCAGATCAGCTGTAGAGCGGCCGGCAGAAAAACCGCGGTAGGGGTTTAAATCCCTTCCAGGCTAAAAAAAAGAAACCGCACACAACTGGAGCCTTTAAGGCTCCGGAGCGGTTTCCAAGGGGCCTAGAAATAAGGCTGTTGATTGCAGAGTTTTGGTGTCAGAAGCCCTAAAAAGGGCTGGATCAGACCGGGTCCCAGGGAGCAAAGGATTCGATCCCAGGCGGTTGCTTAATCAGGCGATCTTCAAACAGGACCCCGGGCGGATACTACACTCGAGCTTACCTCACCTTACGGCGCACACAGACGTACTCTCCCCCTCCCAAGACACCCCCCAGCGCGGGGGAATAGAAATTTTCTAAGTCCCGCCCGCTCGCTCACCGTCCGCCACCCTCTCCTGGCTCACGGCGACCGGAGCAAGACCGACCGACTCACCCACCCCGCGTGCCTCTTCCGGCCTACCCTCCCTCGCCCCAGGGAGGCCCAGGTGGTGGTGGGGCGCCGGGGTCCCTCTGGGCGGCGCCCAGCTCTCCTCCCTCCCTCCCTCCTGCCTTCCTCCCTTCCCGGCAGCCCCCGGGGCTCATCTGCAGACAGGCTCCGCCCCCTCTCCCCACAGTCTTTTTGTCTTGGCCTCTGCTCTTCCGAGCCCTCACTCCCATTCCTGATTTAAAAAAAAAAAAAAAAAAAAAAAAAAGGAAAATGAAAATGAAAAAAAGCGGCGGCTTGCCAATGCTGCCTTTGGAAAAACCTCCCCCAGGAGACCAGGGAGAGGCAGAGCAATGCCGCAGCGAGAAAGTACGCTCCGCGTCTCCCTGGTCCGCCGGGGGTTCCCCCCAGCGGACCAGGGAGACGCGGAGTGGCTTTGCTCCCTGCAGCATTGCTCGGAGTCTCCCTGGTCTGCTGGGGGGGCAGCAGACGGGGGGGGGGCGGCAGGGGGCCAGTAGACCAGGCAGACGCAGAGCAAATGTCCAGATCCAGATCCAGATCCAGATCCAACGGAGCAGATCCACAGCCGATAGCAGAGGATCCAGTGCAGCAAAAAGGAAAGAGCAGCTGTTGCTTTAAGGCAACAGAAGAGCCTCCGCCAATAGGCAGTCTCAAAGGACGTGCCTGGGCGGGGCCTGAACAGCTGATTGCAGATCAGCTGTAGAGCGGCCGGCAGAAAAACCGCGGTAGGGGTTTAAATCCCTTCCAGGCTAAAAAAAAGAAACCGCACACAACTGGAGCCTTTAAGGCTCCGGAGCGGTTTCCAAGGGGCCTAGAAATAAGGCTGTTGATTGCAGAGTTTTGGTGTCAGAAGCCCTAAAAAGGGCTGGATCAGACCGGGTCCCAGGGAGCAAAGGATTCGATCCCAGGCGGTTGCTTAATCAGGCGATCTTCAAACAGGACCCCGGGCGGATACTACACTCGAGCTTACCTCACCTTACGGCGCACACAGACGTACTCTCCCCCTCCCAAGACACCCCCCAGCGCGGGGGAATAGAAATTTTCTAAGTCCCGCCCGCTCGCTCACCGTCCGCCACCCTCTCCTGGCTCACGGCGACCGGAGCAAGACCGACCGACTCACCCACCCCGCGTGCCTCTTCCGGCCTACCCTCCCTCGCCCCAGGGAGGCCCAGGTGGTGGTGGGGCGCCGGGGTCCCTCTGGGCGGCGCCCAGCTCTCCTCCCTCCCTCCCTCCTGCCTTCCTCCCTTCCCGGCAGCCCCCGGGGCTCATCTGCAGACAGGCTCCGCCCCCTCTCCCCACAGTCTTTTTGTCTTTGCCTCTGCTCTTCCGAGCCCTCACTCCCGTTCCTGATTTTAAAAAAAAAAAAAAAAAAAAAAAGGAAAATGAAAATGAAAAAAAGCGGCGGCTTGCCAATGCTGCCTTTGGAAAAACCTCCCCCAGGAGACCAGGGAGAGGCAGAGCAATGCCGCAGCGAGAAAGTACGCTCCGCGTCTCCCTGGTCCGCTGGGGGTTCCCCCCAGCGGACCAGGGAGACGCGGAGTGGCTTTGCTCCCTGCAGCATTGCTCGGAGTCTCCCTGGTCTGCTGGGGGGGCAGCAGACGGGGGGGGGGGGCGGCAGGGGGCCAGTAGACCAGGCAGACGCAGAGCAAATGTCCAGATCCAGATCCAGATCCAGATCCAACGGAGCAGATCCACAGCCGATAGCAGAGGATCCAGTGCAGCAAAAAGGAAAGAGCAGCTGTTGCTTTAAGGCAACAGAAGAGCCTCCGCCAATAGGCAGTCTCAAAGGACGTGCCTGGGCGGGGCCTGAACAGCTGATTGCAGATCAGCTGTAGAGCGGCCGGCAGAAAAACCGCGGTAGGGGTTTAAATCCCTTCCAGGCTAAAAAAAAGAAACCGCACACAACTGGAGCCTTTAAGGCTCCGGAGCGGTTTCCAAGGGGCCTAGAAATAAGGCTGTTGATTGCAGAGTTTTGGTGTCAGAAGCCCTAAAAAGGGCTGGATCAGACTGGGTCCCAGGGAGCAAAGGATTCGATCCCAGGCGGTTGCTTAATCAGGCGATCTTCAAACAGGACCCCGGGCGGATACTACACTCGAGCTTACCTCACCTTACGGCGCACACAGACGTACTCTCCCCCTCCCAAGACACCCCCCAGCGCGGGGGAATAGAAATTTTCTAAGTCCCGCCCGCTCGCTCACCGTCCGCCACCCTCTCCTGGCTCACGGCGACCGGAGCAAGACCGACCGACTCACCCACCCCGCGTGCCTCTTCCGGCCTACCCTCCCTCGCCCCAGGGAGGCCCAGGTGGTGGTGGGGCGCCGGGGTCCCTCTGGGCGGCGCCCAGCTCTCCTCCCTCCCTCCCTCCTGCCTTCCTCCCTTCCCGGCAGCCCCCGGGGCTCATCTGCAGACAGGCTCCGCCCCCTCTCCCCACAGTCTTTTTGTCTTTGCCTCTGCTCTTCCGAGCCCTCACTCCCGTTCCTGATTTAAAAAAAAAAAAAAAAAAAAAGGAAAATGAAAATGAAAAAAAGCGGCGGCTTGCCAATGCTGCCTTTGGAAAAACCTCCCCCAGGAGACCAGGGAGAGGCAGAGCAATGCCGCAGCGAGAAAGTACGCTCCGCGTCTCCCTGGTCCGCTGGGGGTTCCCCCCAGCGGACCAGGGAGACGCGGAGTGGCTTTGCTCCCTGCAGCATTGCTCGGAGTCTCCCTGGTCTGCTGGGGGGGGGCAGCAGACGGGGGGGGGGGGGCGGCAGGGGGCCAGTAGACCAGGCAGACGCAGAGCAAATGTCCAGATCCAGATCCAGATCCAGATCCAGATCCAACGGAGCAGATCCACAGCCGATAGCAGAGGATCCAGTGCAGCAAAAAGGAAAGAGCAGCTGTTGCTTTAAGGCAACAGAAGAGCCTCCGCCAATAGGCAGTCTCAAAGGACGTGCCTGGGCGGGGCCTGAACAGCTGATTGCAGATCAGCTGTAGAGCGGCCGGCAGAAAAACCGCGGTAGGGGTTTAAATCCCTTCCAGGCTAAAAAAAAGAAACCGCACACAACTGGAGCCTTTAAGGCTCCGGAGCGGTTTCCAAGGGGCCTAGAAATAAGGCTGTTGATTGCAGAGTTTTGGTGTCAGAAGCCCTAAAAAGGGCTGGATCAGACCGGGTCCCAGGGAGCAAAGGATTCGATCCCAGGCGGTTGCTTAATCAGGCGATCTTCAAACAGGACCCCGGGCGGATACTACACTCGAGCTTACCTCACCTTACGGCGCACACAGACGTACTCTCCCCCTCCCAAGACACCCCCCAGCGCGGGGGAATAGAAATTTTCTAAGTCCCGCCCGCTCGCTCACCGTCCGCCACCCTCTCCTGGCTCACGGCGACCGGAGCAAGACCGACCGACTCACCCACCCCGCGTGCCTCTTCCGGCCTACCCTCCCTCGCCCCAGGGAGGCCCAGGTGGTGGTGGCGCGCCGGGGTCCCTCTGGGCGGCGCCCAGCTCTCCTCCCTCCCTCCCTCCTGTCTTCCTCCCTTCCCGGCAGCCCCCGGGGCTCATCTGCAGACAGGCTCCGCCCCCTCTCCCCACAGTCTTTTTGTCTTTGCCTCTGCTCTTCCGAGCCCTCACTCCCGTTCCTGATTTAAAAAAAAAAAAAAAAAAAAAAAAAAGGAAAATGAAAATGAAAAAAAGCGGCGGCTTGCCAATGCTGCCTTTGGAAAAACCTCCCCCAGGAGACCAGGGAGAGGCAGAGCAATGCCGCAGCGAGAAAGTACGCTCCGCGTCTCCCTGGTCCGCTGGGGGTTCCCCCCAGCGGACCAGGGAGACGCGGAGTGGCTTTGCTCCCTGCAGCATTGCTCGGAGTCTCCCTGGTCTGCTGGGGGGGCAGCAGACGGGGGGGGGCGGCAGGGGGCCAGTAGACCAGGCAGACGCAGAGCAAATGTCCAGATCCAGATCCAGATCCAGATCCAACGGAGCAGATCCACAGCCGATAGCAGAGGATCCAGTGCAGCAAAAAGGAAAGAGCAGCTGTTGCTTTAAGGCAACAGAAGAGCCTCCGCCAATAGGCAGTCTCAAAGGACGTGCCTGGGCGGGGCCTGAATAGCTGATTGCAGATCAGCTGTAGAGCGGCCGGCAGAAAAACCGCGGTAGGGGTTTAAATCCCTTCCAGGCTAAAAAAAAGAAACCGCACACAACTGGAGCCTTTAAGGCTCCGGAGCGGTTTCCAAGGGGCCTAGAAATAAGGCTGTTGATTGCAGAGTTTTGGTGTCAGAAGCCCTAAAAAGGGCTGGATCAGACCGGGTCCCAGGGAGCAAAGGATTCGATCCCAGGCGGTTGCTTAATCAGGCGATCTTCAAACAGGACCCCGGGCGGATACTACACTCGAGCTTACCTCACCTTACGGCGCACACAGACGTACTCTCCCCCTCCCAAGACACCCCCCAGCGCGGGGGAATAGAAATTTTCTAAGTCCCGCCCGCTCGCTCACCGTCCGCCACCCTCTCCTGGCTCACGGCGACCGGAGCAAGACCGACCGACTCACCCACCCCGCGTGCCTCTTCCGGCCTACCCTCCCTCGCCCCAGGGAGGCCCAGGTGGTGGTGGGGCGCCGGGGTCCCTCTGGGCGGCGCCCAGCTCTCCTCCCTCCCTCCCTCCTGCCTTCCTCCCTTCCCGGCAGCCCCCGGGGCTCATCTGCAGACAGGCTCCGCCCCCTCTCCCCACAGTCTTTTTGTCTTGGCCTCTGCTCTTCCGAGCCCTCACTCCCGTTCCTGATTTAAAAAAAAAAAAAAAAAAAAAAAAAAGGAAAATGAAAATGAAAAAAAGCGGCGGCTTGCCAATGCTGCCTTTGGAAAAACCTCCCCCAGGAGACCAGGGAGAGGCAGAGCAATGCCGCAGCGAGAAAGTACGCTCCGCGTCTCCCTGGTCCGCTGGGGGTTCCCCCCAGCGGACCAGGGAGACGCGGAGTGGCTTTGCTCCCTGCAGCATTGCTCGGAGTCTCCCTGGTCTGCTGGGGGGGCAGCAGACGGGGGGGGGGCGGCAGGGGGCCAGTAGACCAGGCAGACGCAGAGCAAATGTCCAGATCCAGATCCAGATCCAGATCCAGATCCAGATCCAACGGAGCAGATCCACAGCCGATAGCAGAGGATCCACTGCAGCAAAAAGGAAAGAGCAGCTGTTGCTTTAAGGCAACAGAAGAGCCTCCGCCAATAGGCAGTCTCAAAGGACGTGCCTGGGCGGGGCCTGAATAGCTGATTGCAGATCAGCTGTAGAGCGGCCGGCAGAAAAACCGCGGTAGGGGTTTAAATCCCTTCCAGGCTAAAAAAAAGAAACCGCACACAACTGGAGCCTTTAAGGCTCCGGAGCGGTTTCCAAGGGGCCTAGAAATAAGGCTGTTGATTGCAGAGTTTTGGTGTCAGAAGCCCTAAAAAGGGCTGGATCAGACCGGGTCCCAGGGAGCAAAGGATTCGATCCCAGGCGGTTGCTTAATCAGGCGATCTTCAAACAGGACCCCGGGCGGATACTACACTCGAGCTTACCTCACCTTACGGCGCACACAGACGTACTCTCCCCCTCCCAAGACACCCCCCAGCGCGGGGGAATAGAAATTTTCTATGTCCCGCCCGCTCGCTCACCGTCCGCCACCCTCTCCTGGCTCACGGCGACCGGAGCAAGACCGACCGACTCACCCACCCCGCGTGCCTCTTCCGGCCTACCCTCCCTCGCCCCAGGGAGGCCCAGGTGGTGGTGGGGCGCCGGGGTCCCTCTGGGCGGCGCCCAGCTCTCCTCCCTCCCTCCCTCCTGCCTTCCTCCCTTCCCGGCAGCCCCCGGGGCTCATCTGCAGACAGGCTCCGCCCCCTCTCCCCACAGTCTTTTTGTCTTTGCCTCTGCTCTTCCGAGCCCTCACTCCCGTTCCTGATTTAAAAAAAAAAAAAAAAAAAAAAAAAGGAAAATGAAAATGAAAAAAAGCGGCGGCTTGCCAATGCTGCCTTTGGAAAAACCTCCCCCAGGAGACCAGGGAGAGGCAGAGCAATGCCGCAGCGAGAAAGTACGCTCCGCGTCTCCCTGGTCCGCTGGGGGTTCCCCCCAGCGGACCAGGGAGACGCGGAGTGGCTTTGCTCCCTGCAGCATTGCTCGGAGTCTCCCTGGTCTGCTGGGGGGGCAGCAGACGGGGGGGGGGGGCGGCAGGGGGCCAGTAGACCAGGCAGACGCAGAGCAAATGTCCAGATCCAGATCCAGATCCAGATCCAATGGAGCAGATCCACAGCCGATAGCAGAGGATCCAGTGCAGCAAAAAGGAAAGAGCAGCTGTTGCTTTAAGGCAACAGAAGAGCCTCCGCCAATAGGCAGTCTCAAAGGACGTGCCTGGGCGGGGCCTGAATAGCTGATTGCAGATCAGCTGTAGAGCGGCCGGCAGAAAAACCGCGGTAGGGGTTTAAATCCCTTCCAGGCTAAAAAAAAGAAACCGCACACAACTGGAGCCTTTAAGGCTCCGGAGCGGTTTCCAAGGGGCCTAGAAATAAGGCTGTTGATTGCAGAGTTTTGGTGTCAGAAGCCCTAAAAAGGGCTGGATCAGACTGGGTCCTAGGGAGCAAAGGATTCGATCCCAGGCGGTTGCTTAATCAGGCGATCTTCAAACAGGACCCCGGGCGGATACTACACTCGAGCTTACCTCACCTTACGGCGCACACAGACGTACTCTCCCCCTCCCAAGACACCCCCCAGCGCGGGGGAATAGAAATTTTCTATGTCCCGCCCGCTCGCTCACCGTCCGCCACCCTCTCCTGGCTCACGGCGACCGGAGCAAGACCGACCGACTCACCCACCCCGCGTGCCTCTTCCGGCCTACCCTCCCTCGCCCCAGGGAGGCCCAGGTGGTGGTGGGGCGCCGGGGTCCCTCTGGGCGGCGCCCAGCTCTCCTCCCTCCCTCCCTCCTGCCTTCCTCCCTTCCCGGCAGCCCCCGGGGCTCATCTGCAGACAGGCTCCGCCCCCTCTCCCCACAGTCTTTTTGTCTTTGCCTCTGCTCTTCCGAGCCCTCACTCCCGTTCCTGATTTAAAAAAAAAAAAAAAAAAAAAAAAAGGAAAATGAAAATGAAAAAAAGCGGCGGCTTGCCAATGCTGCCTTTGGAAAAACCTCCCCCAGGAGACCAGGGAGAGGCAGAGCAATGCCGCAGCGAGAAAGTACGCTCCGCGTCTCCCTGGTCCGCTGGGGGTTCCCCCCAGCGGACCAGGGAGACGCGGAGTGGCTTTGCTCCCTGCAGCATTGCTCGGAGTCTCCCTGGTCTGCTGGGGGGGCAGCAGACGGGGGGGGGGGCGGCAGGGGGCCAGTAGACCAGGCAGACGCAGAGCAAATGTCCAGATCCAGATCCAGATCCAGATCCAATGGAGCAGATCCACAGCCGATAGCAGAGGATCCAGTGCAGCAAAAAGGAAAGAGCAGCTGTTGCTTTAAGGCAACAGAAGAGCCTCCGCCAATAGGCAGTCTCAAAGGACGTGCCTGGGCGGGGCCTGAATAGCTGATTGCAGATCAGCTGTAGAGCGGCCGGCAGAAAAACCGCGGTAGGGGTTTAAATCCCTTCCAGGCTAAAAAAAAGAAACCGCACACAACTGGAGCCTTTAAGGCTCCGGAGCGGTTTCCAAGGGGCCTAGAAATAAGGCTGTTGATTGCAGAGTTTTGGTGTCAGAAGCCCTAAAAAGGGCTGGATCAGACTGGGTCCCAGGGAGCAAAGGATTCGATCCCAGGCGGTTGCTTAATCAGGCGATCTTCAAACAGGACCCCGGGCGGATACTACACTCGAGCTTACCTCACCTTACGGCGCACACAGACGTACTCTCCCCCTCCCAAGACACCCCCCAGTGCGGGGGAATAGAAATTTTCTAAGTCCCGCCCGCTCGCTCACCGTCCGCCACCCTCTCCTGGCTCACGGCGACCGGAGCAAGACCGACCGACTCACCCACCCCGCGTGCCTCTTCCGGCCTACCCTCCCTCGCCCCAGGGAGGCCCAGGTGGTGGTGGGGCGCCGGGGTCCCTCTGGGCGGCGCCCAGCTCTCCTCCCTCCCTCCCTCCTGCCTTCCTCCCTTCCCGGCAGCCCCCGGGGCTCATCTGCAGACAGGCTCCGCCCCCTCTCCCCACAGTCTTTTTGTCTTTGCCTCTGCTCTTCCGAGCCCTCACTCCCGTTCCTGATTTAAAAAAAAAAAAAAAAAAAAAAAAAAAAGGAAAATGAAAATGAAAAAAAGCGGCGGCTTGCCAATGCTGCCTTTGGAAAAACCTCCCCCAGGAGACCAGGGAGAGGCAGAGCAATGCCGCAGCGAGAAAGTACGCTCCGCGTCTCCCTGGTCTCCCTGGTCTCCCTGGACCAGGGAGACGCGGAGTGGCTTTGCTCCCTGCAGCATTGCTCGGAGTCTCCCTGGTCTGCTGGGGGGGGCAGCAGACGGGGGGGGGGGGGCGGCAGGGGGCCAGTAGACCAGGCAGACGCAGAGCAAATGTCCAGATCCAGATCCAGATCCAGATCCAACGGAGCAGATCCACAGCCGATAGCAGAGGATCCAGTGCAGCAAAAAGGAAAGAGCAGCTGTTGCTTTAAGGCAACAGAAGAGCCTCCGCCAATAGGCAGTCTCAAAGGACGTGCCTGGGCGGGGCCTGAACAGCTGATTGCAGATCAGCTGTAGAGCGGCCGGCAGAAAAACCGCGGTAGGGGTTTAAATCCCTTCCAGGCTAAAAAAAAGAAACCGCACACAACTGGAGCCTTTAAGGCTCCGGAGCGGTTTCCAAGGGGCCTAGAAATAAGGCTGTTGATTGCAGAGTTTTGGTGTCAGAAGCCCTAAAAAGGGCTGGATCAGACCGGGTCCCAGGGAGCAAAGGATTCGATCCCAGGCGGTCGCTTAATCAGGCGATCTTCAAACAGGACCCCGGGCGGATACTACACTCGAGCTTACCTCACCTTACGGCGCACACAGACGTACTCTCCCCCTCCCAAGACACCCCCCAGCGCGGGGGAATAGAAATTTTCTAAGTCCCGCCCGCTCGCTCACCGTCCGCCACCCTCTCCTGGCTCACGGCGACCGGAGCAAGACCGACCGACTCACCCACCCCGCGTGCCTCTTCCGGCCTACCCTCCCTCGCCCCAGGGAGGCCCAGGTGGTGGTGGGGCGCCGGGGTCCCTCTGGGCGGCGCCCAGCTCTCCTCCCTCCCTCCCTCCTGCCTTCCTCCCTTCCCGGCAGCCCCCGGGGCTTATCTGCAGACAGGCTCCGCCCCCTCTCCCCACAGTCTTTTTGTCTTTGCCTCTGCTCTTCCGAGCCCTCACTCCCGTTCCTGATTTAAAAAAAAAAAAAAAAAAAAGGAAAATGAAAATGAAAAAGAGCGGCGGCTTGCCAATGCTGCCTTTGGAAAAACCTCCCCCAGGAGACCAGGGAGAGGCAGAGCAATGCCGCAGCGAGAAAGTACGCTCCGCGTCTCCCTGGTCCGCTGGGGGTTCCCCCCAGCGGACCAGGGAGACGCGGAGTGGCTTTGCTCCCTGCAGCATTGCTCGGAGTCTCCCTGGTCTGCTGGGGGGGCAGCAGACGGGGGGGGGGGGGCGGCAGGGGGCCAGTAGACCAGGCAGACGCAGAGCAAATGTCCAGATCCAGATCCAGATCCAGATCCAACGGAGCAGATCCACAGCCGATAGCAGAGGATCCAGTGCAGCAAAAAGGAAAGAGCAGCTGTTGCTTTAAGGCAACAGAAGAGCCTCCGCCAATAGGCAGTCTCAAAGGACGTGCCTGGGCGGGGCCTGAACAGCTGATTGCAGATCAGCTGTAGAGCGGCCGGCAGAAAAACCGCGGTAGGGGTTTAAATCCCTTCCAGGCTAAAAAAAAGAAACCGCACACAACTGGAGCCTTTAAGGCTCCGGAGCGGTTTCCAAGGGGCCTAGAAATAAGGCTGTTGATTGCAGAGTTTTGGTGTCAGAAGCCCTAAAAAGGGCTGGATCAGACCGGGTCCCAGGGAGCAAAGGATTCGATCCCAGGCGGTTGCTTAATCAGGCGATCTTCAAACAGGACCACGGGCGGATACTACACTCGAGCTTACCTCACCTTACGGCGCACACAGACGTACTCTCCCCCTCCCAAGACACCCCCCAGCGCGGGGGAATAGAAATTTTCTAAGTCCCGCCCGCTCGCTCACCGTCCGCCACCCTCTCCTGGCTCACGGCGACCGGAGCAAGACCGACCGACTCACCCACCCCGCGTGCCTCTTCCGGCCTACCCTCCCTCGCCCCAGGGAGGCCCAGGTGGTGGTGGGGCGCCGGGATCCCTCTGGGCGGCGCCCAGCTCTCCTCCCTCCCTCCCTCCTGCCTTCCTCCCTTCCCGGCAGCCCCCGGGGCTCATCTGCAGACAGGCTCCGCCCCCTCTCCCCACAGTCTTTTTGTCTTTGCCTCTGCTCTTCCGAGCCCTCACTCCCGTTCCTGATTTAAAAAAAAAAAAAAAAAAAAGGAAAGGAAAATGAAAATGAAAAAAAGCGGCGGCTTGCCAATGCTGCCTTTGGAAAAACCTCCCCCAGGAGACCAGGGAGAGGCAGAGCAATGCCGCAGCGAGAAAGTACGCTCCGCGTCTCCTTGGTCCGCTGGGGGTTCCCCCCAGCGGACCAGGGAGACGCGGAGTGGCTTTGCTCCCTGCAGCATTGCTCGGAGTCTCCCTGGTCTGCTGGGGGGGCAGCAGACGGGGGGGGGGGCGGCAGGGGGCCAGTAGACCAGGCAGACGCAGAGCAAATGTCCAGATCCAGATCCAGATCCAGATCCAACGGAGCAGATCCACAGCCGATAGCAGAGGATCCAGTGCAGCAAAAAGGAAAGAGCAGCTGTTGCTTTAAGGCAACAGCCAATAGGCAGTCTCAAAGGACGTGCCTGGGCGGGGCCTGAACAGCTGATTGCAGATCAGCTGTAGAGCGGCCGGCAGAAAAACCGCGGTAGGGGTTTAAATCCCTTCCAGGCTAAAAAAAAGAAACCGCACACAACTGGAGCCTTTAAGGCTCCGGAGCGGTTTCCAAGGGGCCTAGAAATAAGGCTGTTGATTGCAGAGTTTTGGTGTCAGAAGCCCTAAAAAGGGCTGGATCAGACCGGGTCCCAGGGAGCAAAGGATTCGATCCCAGGCGGTTGCTTAATCAGGCGATCTTCAAACAGGACCCCGGGCGGATACTACACTCGAGCTTACCTCACCTTACGGCGCACACAGACGTACTCTCCCCCTCCCAAGACACCCCCCAGCGCGGGGGAATAGAAATTTTCTAAGTCCCGCCCGCTCGCTCACCGTCCGCCACCCTCTCCTGGCTCACGGCGACCGGAGCAAGACCGACCGACTCACCCACCCCGCGTGCCTCTTCCGGCCTACCCTCCCTCGCCCCAGGGAGGCCCAGGTGGTGGTGGGGCGCCGGGGTCCCTCTGGGCGGCGCCCAGCTCTCCTCCCTCCCTCCCTCCTGCCTTCCTCCCTTCCCGGCAGCCCCCGGGGCTCATCTGCAGACAGGCTCCGCCCCCTCTCCCCACAGTCTTTTTGTCTTTGCCTCTGCTCTTCCGAGCCCTCACTCCCGTTCCTGATTTAAAAAAAAAAAAAAAAAAAAAAAAAAGGAAAATGAAAATGAAAAAAAGCGGCGGCTTGCCAATGCTGCCTTTGGAAAAACCTCCCCCAGGAGACCAGGGAGAGGCAGAGCAATGCCGCAGCGAGAAAGTACGCTCCGCGTCTCCCTGGTCCGCTGGGGGTTCCCCCCAGCGGACCAGGGAGACGCGGAGTGGCTTTGCTCCCTGCAGCATTGCTCGGAGTCTCCCTGGTCTGCTGGGGGGGCAGCAGACGGGGGGGGGGGGGGGCGGCAGGGGGCCAGTAGACCAGGCAGACGCAGAGCAAATGTCCAGATCCAGATCCAGATCCAGATCCAACGGAGCAGATCCACAGCCGATAGCAGAGGATCCAGTGCAGCAAAAAGGAAAGAGCAGCTGTTGCTTTAAGGCAACAGAAGAGCCTCCGCCAATAGACAGTCTCAAAGGACGTGCCTGGGCGGGGCCTGAACAGCTGATTGCAGATCAGCTGTAGAGCGGCCGGCAGAAAAACCGCGGTAGGGGATTAAATCCCTTCCAGGCTAAAAAAAAGAAACCGCACACAACTGGAGCCTTTAAGGCTCCGGAGCGGTTTCCAAGGGGCCTAGAAATAAGGCTGTTGATTGCAGAGTTTTGGTGTCAGAAGCCCTAAAAAGGGCTGGATCAGACCGGGTCCCAGGGAGCAAAGGATTCGATCCCAGGTGGTTGCTTAATCAGGCGATCTTCAAACAGGACCCCGGGCGGATACTACACTCGAGCTTACCTCACCTTACGGCGCACACAGACGTACTCTCCCCCTCCCAAGACACCCCCCAGTGCGGGGGAATAGAAATTTTCTAAGTCCCGCCCGCTCGCTCACCGTCCGCCACCCTCTCCTGGCTCACGGCGACCGGAGCAAGACCGACCGACTCACCCACCCCGCGTGCCTCTTCCGGCCTACCCTCCCTCGCCACAGGGAGGCCCAGGTGGTGGTGGGGCGCCGGGGTCCCTCTGGGCGGCGCCCAGCTCTCCTCCCTCCCTCCCTCCTGCCTTCCTCCCTTCCCGGCAGCCCCCGGGGCTCATCTGCAGACAGGCTCCGCCCCCTCTCCCCACAGTCTTTTTGTCTTTGCCTCTGCTCTTCCGAGCCCTCACTCCCGTTCCTGATTTAAAAAAAAAAAAAAAAAAAAAAAAAAAGGAAAATGAAAATGAAAAAAAGCGGCGGCTTGCCAATGCTGCCTTTGGAAAAACCTCCCCCAGGAGACCAGGGAGAGGCAGAGCAATGCCGCAGCGAGAAAGTACGCTCCGCGTCTCCCTGGTCCGCTGGGGGTTCCCCCCAGCGGACCAGGGAGACGCGGAGTGGCTTTGCTCCCTGCAGCATTGCTCGGAGTCTCCCTGGTCTGCTGGGGGGGCAGCAGACGGGGGGGGGGGCGGCAGGGGGCCAGTAGACCAGGCAGACGCAGAGCAAATGTCCAGATCCAGATCCAGATCCAACGGAGCAGATCCACAGCCGATAGCAGAGGATCCAGTGCAGCAAAAAGGAAAGAGCAGCTGTTGCTTTAAGGCAACAGAAGAGCCTCCGCCAATAGGCAGTCTCAAAGGACGTGCCTGGGCGGGGCCTGAACAGCTGATTGCAGATCAGCTGTAGAGCGGCCGGCAGAAAAACCGCGGTAGGGGTTTAAATCCCTTCCAGGCTAAAAAAAAGAAACCGCACACAACTGGAGCCTTTAAGGCTCCGGAGCGGTTTCCAAGGGGCCTAGAAATAAGGCTGTTGATTGCAGAGTTTTGGTGTCAGAAGCCCTAAAAAGGGCTGGATCAGACCGGGTCCCAGGGAGCAAAGGATTCGATCCCAGGCGGTCGCTTAATCAGGCGATCTTCAAACAGGACCCCGGGCGGATACTACACTCGAGCTTACCTCACCTTACGGCGCACACAGACGTACTCTCCCCCTCCCAAGACACCCCCCAGCGCGGGGGAATAGAAATTTTCTAAGTCCCGCCCGCTCGCTCACCGTCCGCCACCCTCTCCTGGCTCACGGCGACCGGAGCAAGACCGACCGACTCACCCACCCCGCGTGCCTCTTCCGGCCTACCCTCCCTCGCCCCAGGGAGGCCCAGGTGGTGGTGGGGCGCCGGGGTCCCTCTGGGCGGCGCCCAGCTCTCCTCCCTCCCTCCCTCCTGCCTTCCTCCCTTCCCGGCAGCCCCCGGGGCTCATCTGCAGACAGGCTCCGCCCCCTCTCCCCACAGTCTTTTTGTCTTTGCCTCTGCTCTTCCGAGCCCTCACTCCCGTTCCTGATTTAAAAAAAAAAAAAAAAAAAAAAAAAAGGAAAATGAAAATGAAAAAAAGCGGCGGCTTGCCAATGCTGCCTTTGGAAAAACCTCCCCCAGGAGACCAGGGAGAGGCAGAGCAATGCCGCAGCGAGAAAGTACGCTCCGCGTCTCCCTGGTCCGCTGGGGGTTCCCCCCAGCGGACCAGGGAGACGCGGAGTGGCTTTGCTCCCTGCAGCATTGCTCGGAGTCTCCCTGGTCTGCTGGGGGGGCAGCAGACGGGGGGGGGGGGCGGCAGGGGGCCAGTAGACCAGGCAGACGCAGAGCAAATGTCCAGATCCAGATCCAGATCCAGATCCAACGGAGCAGATCCACAGCCGATAGCAGAGGATCCAGTGCAGCAAAAAGGAAAGAGCAGCTGTTGCTTTAAGGCAACAGAAGAGCCTCCGCCAATAGGCAGTCTCAAAGGACGTGCCTGGGCGGGGCCTGAATAGCTGATTGCAGATCAGCTGTAGAGCGGCCGGCAGAAAAACCGCGGTAGGGGTTTAAATCCCTTCCAGGCTAAAAAAAAGAAACCGCACACAACTGGAGCCTTTAAGGCTCCGGAGCGGTTTCCAAGGGGCCTAGAAATAAGGCTGTTGATTGCAGAGTTTTGGTGTCAGAAGCCCTAAAAAGGGCTGGATCAGACTGGGTCCCAGGGAGCAAAGGATTCGATCCCAGGCGGTTGCTTAATCAGGCGATCTTCAAACAGGACCCCGGGCGGATACTACACTCGAGCTTACCTCACCTTACGGCGCACACAGACGTACTCTCCCCCTCCCAAGACACCCCCCAGTGCGGGGGAATAGAAATTTTCTAAGTCCCGCCCGCTCGCTCACCGTCCGCCACCCTCTCCTGGCTCACGGCGACCGGAGCAAGACCGACCGACTCACCCACCCCGCGTGCCTCTTCCGGCCTACCCTCCCTCGCCCCAGGGAGGCCCAGGTGGTGGTGGGGCGCCGGGGTCCCTCTGGGCGGCGCCCAGCTCTCCTCCCTCCCTCCCTCCTGCCTTCCTCCCTTCCCGGCAGCCCCCGGGGCTCATCTGCAGACAGGCTCCGCCCCCTCTCCCCACAGTCTTTTTGTCTTTGCCTCTGCTCTTCCGAGCCCTCACTCCCGTTCCTGATTTAAAAAAAAAAAAAAAAAAAAAAAGGAAAATGAAAAAGAAAAAAAGCGGCGGCTTGCCAATGCTGCCTTTGGAAAAACCTCCCCCAGGAGACCAGGGAGAGGCAGAGCAATGCCGCAGCGAGAAAGTACGCTCCGCGTCTCCCTGGTCCGCTGGGGGTTCCCCCCAGCGGACCAGGGAGACGCGGAGTGGCTTTGCTCCCTGCAGCATTGCTCGGAGTCTCCCTGGTCTGCTGGGGGGGCAGCAGACGGGGGGGGGGGGGGGCGGCAGGGGGCCAGTAGACCAGGCAGACGCAAAGCAAATGTCCAGATCCAGATCCAGATCCAGATCCAACGGAGCAGATCCACAGCCGATAGCAGAGGATCCAGTGCAGCAAAAAGGAAAGAGCAGCTGTTGCTTTAAGGCAACAGAAGAGCCTCCGCCAATAGGCAGTCTCAAAGGACGTGCCTGGGCGGGGCCTGAACAGCTGATTGCAGATCAGCTGTAGAGCGGCCGGCAGAAAAACCGCGGTAGGGGTTTAAATCCCTTCCAGGCTAAAAAAAAGAAACCGCACACAACTGGAGCCTTTAAGGCTCCGGAGCGGTTTCCAAGGGGCCTAGAAATAAGGCTGTTGATTGCAGAGTTTTGGTGTCAGAAGCCCTAAAAAGGGCTGGATCAGACCGGGTCCCAGGGAGCAAAGGATTCGATCCCAGGCGGTTGCTTAATCAGGCGATCTTCAAACAGGACCCCGGGCGGATACTACACTCGAGCTTACCTCACCTTACGGCGCACACAGACGTACTCTCCCCCTCCCAAGACACCCCCCAGCGCGGGGGAATAGAAATTTTCTAAGTCCCGCCCGCTCGCTCACCGTCCGCCACCCTCTCCTGGCTCACGGCGACCGGAGCAAGACCGACCGACTCACCCACCCCGCGTGCCTCTTCCGGCCTACCCTCCCTCGCCCCAGGGAGGCCCAGGTGGTGGTGGGGCGCCGGGGTCCCTCTGGGCGGCGCCCAGCTCTCCTCCCTCCCTCCCTCCTGCCTTCCTCCCTTCCCGGCAGCCCCCGGGGCTCATCTGCAGACAGGCTCCGCCCCCTCTCCCCACAGTCTTTTTGTCTTTGCCTCTGCTCTTCCGAGCCCTCACTCCCGTTCCTGATTTAAAAAAAAAAAAAAAAAAAAAAAGGAAAATGAAAATGAAAAAAAGCGGCGGCTTGCCAATGCTGCCTTTGGAAAAACCTCCCCCAGGAGACCAGGGAGAGGCAGAGCAATGCCGCAGCGAGAAAGTACGCTCCGCGTCTCCCTGGTCCGCTGGGGGTTCCCCCCAGCGGACCAGGGAGACGCGGAGTGGCTTTGCTCCCTGCAGCATTGCTCGGAGTCTCCCTGGTCTGCTGGGGGGGCAGCAGACGGGGGGGGGGGGCGGCAGGGGGCCAGTAGACCAGGCAGACGCAGAGCAAATGTCCAGATCCAGATCCAGATCCAGATCCAACGGAGCAGATCCACAGCCGATAGCAGAGGATCCAGTGCAGCAAAAAGGAAAGAGCAGCTGTTGCTTTAAGGCAACAGAAGAGCCTCCGCCAATAGGCAGTCTCAAAGGACGTGCCTGGGCGGGGCCTGAACAGCTGATTGCAGATCAGCTGTAGAGCGGCCGGCAGAAAAACCGCGGTAGGGGTTTAAATCCCTTCCAGGCTAAAAAAAAGAAACCGCACACAACTGGAGCCTTTAAGGCTCCGGAGCGGTTTCCAAGGGGCCTAGAAATAAGGCTGTTGATTGCAGAGTTTTGGTGTCAGAAGCCCTAAAAAGGGCTGGATCAGACTGGGTCCCAGGGAGCAAAGGATTCGATCCCAGGCGGTTGCTTAATCAGGCGATCTTCAAACAGGACCCCGGGCGGATACTACACTCGAGCTTACCTCACCTTACGGCGCACACAGACGTACTCTCCCCCTCCCAAGACACCCCCCAGCGCGGGGGAATAGAAATTTTCTAAGTCCCGCCCGCTCGCTCACCGTCCGCCACCCTCTCCTGGCTCACGGCGACCGGAGCAAGACCGACCGACTCACCCACCCCGCGTGCCTCTTCCGGCCTACCCTCCCTCGCCCCAGGGAGGCCCAGGTGGTGGTGGGGCGCCGGGGTCCCTCTGGGCGGCGCCCAGCTCTCCTCCCTCCCTCCCTCCTGCCTTCCTCCCTTCCCGGCAGCCCCCGGGGCTCATCTGCAGACAGGCTCCGCCCCCTCTCCCCACAGTCTTTTTGTCTTTGCCTCTGCTCTTCCGAGCCCTCACTCCCGTTCCTGATTTAAAAAAAAAAAAAAAAAAAAAAAGGAAAATGAAAAAGAAAAAAAGCGGCGGCTTGCCAATGCTGCCTTTGGAAAAACCTCCCCCAGGAGACCAGGGAGAGGCAGAGCAATGCCGCAGCGAGAAAGTACGCTCCGCGTCTCCCTGGTCCGCTGGGGGTTCCCCCCAGCGGACCAGGGAGACGCGGAGTGGCTTTGCTCCCTGCAGCATTGCTCGGAGTCTCCCTGGTCTGCTGCGGGGGGGCAGCAGACGGGGGAGGGGGGGGCGGCAGGGGGCCAGTAGACCAGGCAGACGCAGAGCAAATGTCCAGATCCAGATCCAGATCCAGATCCAGATCCAACGGAGCAGATCCACAGCCGATAGCAGAGGATCCAGTGCAGCAAAAAGGAAAGAGCAGCTGTTGCTTTAAGGCAACAGAAGAGCCTCCGCCAATAGGCAGTCTCAAAGGACGTGCCTGGGCGGGGCCTGAACAGCTGATTGCAGATCAGCTGTAGAGCGGCCGGCAGAAAAACCGCGGTAGGGGTTTAAATCCCTTCCAGGCTAAAAAAAAGAAACCGCACACAACTGGAGCCTTTAAGGCTCCGGAGCGGTTTCCAAGGGGCCTAGAAATAAGGCTGTTGATTGCAGAGTTTTGGTGTCAGAAGCCCTAAAAAGGGCTGGATCAGACCGGGTCCCAGGGAGCAAAGGATTCGATCCCAGGCGGTTGCTTAATCAGGCGATCTTCAAACAGGACCCCGGGCGGATACTACACTCGAGCTTACCTCACCTTACGGCGCACACAGACGTACTCTCCCCCTCCCAAGACACCCCCCAGCGCGGGGGAATAGAAATTTTCTAAGTCCCGCCCGCTCGCTCACCGTCCGCCACCCTCTCCTGGCTCACGGCGACCGGAGCAAGACCGACCGACTCACCCACCCCGCGTGCCTCTTCCGGCCTACCCTCCCTCGCCCCAGGGAGGCCCAGGTGGTGGTGGGGCGCCGGGGTCCCTCTGGGCGGCGCCCAGCTCTCCTCCCTCCCTCCCTCCTGCCTTCCTCCCTTCCCGGCAGCCCCCGGGGCTCATCTGCAGACAGGCTCCGCCCCCTCTCCCCACAGTCTTTTTGTCTTTGCCTCTGCTCTTCCGAGCCCTCACTCCCGTTCCTGATTTAAAAAAAAAAAAAAAAAAAAAAAGGAAAATGAAAATGAAAAAAAGCGGCGGCTTGCCAATGCTGCCTTTGGAAAAACCTCCCCCAGGAGACCAGGGAGAGGCAGAGCAATGCCGCAGCGAGAAAGTACGCTCCGCGTCTCCCTGGTCCGCTGGGGGTTCCCCCCAGCGGACCAGGGAGACGCGGAGTGGCTTTGCTCCCTGCAGCATTGCTCGGAGTCTCCCTGGTCTGCTGGGGGGGCAGCAGACGGGGGGGGGGGCGGCAGGGGGCCAGTAGACCAGGCAGACGCAGAGCAAATGTCCAGATCCAGATCCAGATCCAGATCCAACGGAGCAGATCCACAGCCGATAGCAGAGGATCCAGTGCAGCAAAAAGGAAAGAGCAGCTGTTGCTTTAAGGCAACAGAAGAGCCTCCGCCAATAGGCAGTCTCAAAGGACGTGCCTGGGCGGGGCCTGAACAGCTGATTGCAGATCAGCTGTAGAGCGGCCGGCAGAAAAACCGCGGTAGGGGTTTAAATCCCTTCCAGGCTAAAAAAAAGAAACCGCACACAACTGGAGCCTTTAAGGCTCCGGAGCGGTTTCCAAGGGGCCTAGAAATAAGGCTGTTGATTGCAGAGTTTTGGTGTCAGAAGCCCTAAAAAGGGCTGGATCAGACCGGGTCCCAGGGAGCAAAGAATTCGATCCCAGGCGGTTGCTTAATCAGGCGATCTTCAAACAGGACCCCGGGCGGATACTACACTCGAGCTTACCTCACCTTACGGCGCACACAGACGTACTCTCCCCCTCCCAAGACACCCCCCAGCGCGGGGGAATAGAAATTTTCTAAGTCCCGCCCGCTCGCTCACCGTCCGCCACCCTCTCCTGGCTCACGGCGACCGGAACAAGACCGACCGACTCACCCACCCCGCGTGCCTCTTCCGGCCTACCCTCCCTCGCCCCAGGGAGGCCCAGGTGGTGGTGGGGCGCCGGGGTCCCTCTGGGCGGCGCCCAGCTCTCCTCCCTCCCTCCCTCCTGCCTTCCTCCCTTCCCGGCAGCCCCCGGGGCTCATCTGCAGACAGGCTCCGCCCCCTCTCCCCACAGTCTTTTTGTCTTTGCCTCTGCTCTTCCGAGCCCTCACTCCCGTTCCTGATTTAAAAAAAAAAAAAAAAAAAAAAAAAGGAAAATGAAAATGAAAAAAAGCGGCGGCTTGCCAATGCTGCCTTTGGAAAAACCTCCCCCAGGAGACCAGGGAGAGGCAGAGCAATGCCGCAGCGAGAAAGTACGCTCCGCGTCTCCCTGGTCCGCTGGGGGTTCCCCCCAGCGGACCAGGGAGACGCGGAGTGGCTTTGCTCCCTGCAGCATTGCTCGGAGTCTCCCTGGTCTGCTGGGGGGGCAGCAGACGGGGGGGGGGGGGCGGCAGGGGGCCAGTAGACCAGGCAGACGCAGAGCAAATGTCCAGATCCAGATCCAGATCCAGATCCAACGGAGCAGATCCACAGCCGATAGCAGAGGATCCAGTGCAGCAAAAAGGAAAGAGCAGCTGTTGCTTTAAGGCAACAGAAGAGCCTCCGCCAATAGGCAGTCTCAAAGGACGTGCCTGGGCGGGGCCTGAACAGCTGATTGCAGATCAGCTGTAGAGCGGCCGGCAGAAAAACCGCGGTAGGGGTTTAAATCCCTTCCAGGCTAAAAAAAAGAAACCGCACACAACTGGAGCCTTTAAGGCTCCGGAGCGGTTTCCAAGGGGCCTAGAAATAAGGCTGTTGATTGCAGAGTTTTGGTGTCAGAAGCCCTAAAAAGGGCTGGATCAGACCGGGTCCCAGGGAGCAAAGGATTCGATCCCAGGCGGTCGCTTAATCAGGCGATCTTCAAACAGGACCCCGGGCGGATACTACACTCGAGCTTACCTCACCTTACGGCGCACACAGACGTACTCTCCCCCTCCCAAGACACCCCCCAGCGCGGGGGAATAGAAATTTTCTAAGTCCCGCCCGCTCGCTCACCGTCCACCACCCTCTCCTGGCTCACGGCGACCGGAGCAAGACCGACCGACTCACCCACCCCGCGTGCCTCTTCCGGCCTACCCTCCCTCGCCCCAGGGAGGCCCAGGTGGTGGTGGGGCGCCGGGGTCCCTCTGGGCGGCGCCCAGCTCTCCTCCCTCCCTCCCTCCTGCCTTCCTCCCTTCCCGGCAGCCCCCGGGGCTCATCTGCAGACAGGCTCCGCCCCCTCTCCCCACAGTCTTTTTGTCTTTGCCTCTGCTCTTCCGAGCCCTCACTCCCGTTCCTGATTTAAAAAAAAAAAAAAAAAAAAAAAAAGGA
Source organism: Pelodiscus sinensis (assembly GCF_049634645.1). Classification (NCBI taxonomy): domain Eukaryota; kingdom Metazoa; phylum Chordata; order Testudines; family Trionychidae; genus Pelodiscus; species Pelodiscus sinensis. Next base: position 29,717 of record NW_027465847.1, read on the forward strand.
AAATGAAAATGAAAAAAAGCGGCGGCTTGCCAATGCTGCCTTTGGAAAAACCTCCCCCAGGAGACCAGGGAGAGGCAGAGCAATGCCGCAGCGAGAAAGTACGCTCCGCGTCTCCCTGGTCCGCTGGGGGTTCCCCCCAGCGGACCAGGGAGACGCGGAGTGGCTTTGCTCCCTGCAGCATTGCTCGGAGTCTCCCTGGTCTGCTGGGGGGGCAGCAGACGGGGGGGGGGGGGGGGGTGGCAGGGGGCCAGTAGACCAGGCAGACGCAGAGCAAATGTCCAGATCCAGATCCAGATCCAGATCCAGATCCAACGGAGCAGATCCACAGCCGATAGCAGAGGATCCAGTGCAGCAAAAAGGAAAGAGCAGCTGTTGCTTTAAGGCAACAGAAGAGCCTCCGCCAATAGGCAGTCTCAAAGGACATGCCTGGGCGGGGCCTGAACAGCTGATTGCAGATCAGCTGTAGAGCGGCCGGCAGAAAAACCGCGGTAGGGGTTTAAATCCCTTCCAGGCTAAAAAAAAGAAACCGCACACAACTGGAGCCTTTAAGGCTCCGGAGCGGTTTCCAAGGGGCCTAGAAATAAGGCTGTTGATTGCAGAGTTTTGGTGTCAGAAGCCCTAAAAAGGGCTGGATCAGACCGGGTCCCAGGGAGCAAAGGATTCGATCCCAGGCGGTCGCTTAATCAGGCGATCTTCAAACAGGACCCCGGGCGGATACTACACTCGAGCTTACCTCACCTTACGGCGCACACAGACGTACTCTCCCCCTCCCAAGACACCCCCCAGCGCGGGGGAATAGAAATTTTCTAAGTCCCGCCCGCTCGCTCACCGTCCGCCACCCTCTCCTGGCTCACGGCGACCGGAGCAAGACCGACCGACTCACCCACCCCGCGTGCCTCTTCCGGCCTACCCTCCCTCGCCCCAGGGAGGCCCAGGTGGTGGTGGGGCGCCGGGGTCCCTCTGGGCGGCGCCCAGCTCTCCTCCCTCCCTCCCTCCTGCCTTCCTCCCTTCCCGGCAGCCCCCGGGGCTCATCTGCAGACAGGCTCCGCCCCCTCTCCCCACAGTCTTTTTGTCTTTGCCTCTGCTCTTCCGAGCCCTCACTCCCGTTCCTGATTTAAAAAAAAAAAAAAAAAAAAAAAAAAGGAAAATGAAAATGAAAAAAAGCGGCGGCTTGCCAATGCTGCCTTTGGAAAAACCTCCCCCAGGAGACCAGGGAGAGGCAGAGCAATGCCGCAGCGAGAAAGTACGCTCCGCGTCTCCCTGGTCCGCTGGGGGTTCCCCCCAGCGGACCAGGGAGACGCGGAGTGGCTTTGCTCCCTGCAGCATTGCTCGGAGTCTCCCTGGTCTGCTGGGGGGGCAGCAGACGGGGGGGGGGGCGGCAGGGGGCCAGTAGACCAGGCAGACGCAGAGCAAATGTCCAGATCCAGATCCAGATCCAGATCCAACGGAGCAGATCCACAGCCGATAGCAGAGGATCCAGTGCAGCAAAAAGGAAAGAGCAGCTGTTGCTTTAAGGCAACAGAAGAGCCTCCGCCAATAGGCAGTCTCAAAGGACGTGCCTGGGCGGGGCCTGAACAGCTGATTGCAGATCAGCTGTAGAGCGGCCGGCAGAAAAACCGCGGTAGGGGTTTAAATCCCTTCCAGGCTAAAAAAAAGAAACCGCACACAACTGGAGCCTTTAAGGCTCCGGAGCGGTTTCCAAGGGGCCTAGAAATAAGGCTGTTGATTGCAGAGTTTTGGTGTCAGAAGCCCTAAAAAGGGCTGGATCAGACCGGGTCCCAGGGAGCAAAGGATTCGATCCCAGGCGGTTGCTTAATCAGGCGATCTTCAAACAGGACCCCGGGCGGATACTACACTCGAGCTTACCTCACCTTACGGCGCACACAGACGTACTCTCCCCCTCCCAAGACACCCCCCAGCGCGGGGGAATAGAAATTTTCTAAGTCCCGCCCGCTCGCTCACCGTCCGCCACCCTCTCCTGGCTCACGGCGACCGGAGCAAGACCGACCGACTCACCCACCCCGCGTGCCTCTTCCGGCCTACCCTCCCTCGCCCCAGGGAGGCCCAGGTGGTGGTGGGGCGCCGGGGTCCCTCTGGGCGGCACCCAGCTCTCCTCCCTCCCTCCCTCCTGCCTTCCTCCCTTCCCGGCAGCCCCCGGGGCTCATCTGCAGACAGGCTCCGCCCCCTCTCCCCACAGTCTTTTTGTCTTTGCCTCTGCTCTTCCGAGCCCTCACTCCCGTTCCTGATTTAAAAAAAAAAAAAAAAAAAAAAAAAAGGAAAATGAAAATGAAAAAAAGCGGCGGCTTGCCAATGCTGCCTTTGGAAAAACCTCCCCCAGGAGACCAGGGAGAGGCAGAGCAATGCCGCAGCGAGAAAGTACGCTCCGCGTCTCCCTGGTCCGCTGGGGGTTCCCCCCAGCGGACCAGGGAGACGCGGAGTGGCTTTGCTCCCTGCAGCATTGCTCGGAGTCTCCCTGGTCTGCTGGGGGGGCAGCAGACGGGGGGGGGGCGGCAGGGGGCCAGTAGACCAGGCAGACGCAGAGCAAATGTCCAGATCCAGATCCAGATCCAGATCCAGATCCAACGGAGCAGATCCACAGCCGATAGCAGAGGATCCAGTGCAGCAAAAAGGAAAGAGCAGCTGTTGCTTTAAGGCAACAGAAGAGCCTCCGCCAATAGGCAGTCTCAAAGGACATGCCTGGGCGGGGCCTGAACAGCTGATTGCAGATCAGCTGTAGAGCGGCCGGCAGAAAAACCGCGGTAGGGGTTTAAATCCCTTCCAGGCTAAAAAAAAGAAACCGCACACAACTGGAGCCTTTAAGGCTCCGGAGCGGTTTCCAAGGGGCCTAGAAATAAGGCTGTTGATTGCAGAGTTTTGGTGTCAGAAGCCCTAAAAAGGGCTGGATCAGACCGGGTCCCAGGGAGCAAAGGATTCGATCCCAGGCGGTTGCTTAATCAGGCGATCTTCAAACAGGACCCCGGGCGGATACTACACTCGAGCTTACCTCACCTTACGGCGCACACAGACGTACTCTCCCCCTCCCAAGACACCCCCCAGCGCGGGGGAATAGAAATTTTCTAAGTCCCGCCCGCTCGCTCACCGTCCGCCACCCTCTCCTGGCTCACGGCGACCGGAGCAAGACCGACCGACTCACCCACCCCGCGTGCCTCTTCCGGCCTACCCTCCCTCGCCCCAGGGAGGCCCAGGTGGTGGTGGGGCGCCGGGGTCCCTCTGGGCGGCGCCCAGCTCTCCTCCCTCCCTCCCTCCTGCCTTCCTCCCTTCCCGGCAGCCCCCGGGGCTCATCTGCAGACAGGCTCCGCCCCCTCTCCCCACAGTCTTTTTGTCTTTGCCTCTGCTCTTCCGAGCCCTCACTCCCGTTCCTGATTTAAAAAAAAAAAAAAAAAAAAAAAAAAGGAAAATGAAAATGAAAAAAAGCGGCGGCTTGCCAATGCTGCCTTTGGAAAAACCTCCCCCAGGAGACCAGGGAGAGGCAGAGCAATGCCGCAGCGAGAAAGTACGCTCCGCGTCTCCCTGGTCCGCTGGGGGTTCCCCCCAGCGGACCAGGGAGACGCGGAGTGGCTTTGCTCCCTGCAGCATTGCTCGGAGTCTCCCTGGTCTGCTGGGGGGGCAGCAGACGGGGGGGGGGGGGCGGCAGGGGGCCAGTAGACCAGGCAGACGCAGAGCAAATGTCCAGATCCAGATCCAGATCCAGATCCAACGGAGCAGATCCACAGCCGATAGCAGAGGATCCAGTGCAGCAAAAAGGAAAGAGCAGCTGTTGCTTTAAGGCAACAGAAGAGCCTCCGCCAATAGGCAGTCTCAAAGGACGTGCCTGGGCGGGGCCTGAACAGCTGATTGCAGATCAGCTGTAGAGCGGCCGGCAGAAAAACCGCGGTAGGGGTTTAAATCCCTTCCAGGCTAAAAAAAAGAAACCGCACACAACTGGAGCCTTTAAGGCTCCGGAGCGGTTTCCAAGGGGCCTAGAAATAAGGCTGTTGATTGCAGAGTTTTGGTGTCAGAAGCCCTAAAAAGGGCTGGATCAGACCGGGTCCCAGGGAGCAAAGGATTCGATCCCAGGCGGTTGCTTAATCAGGCGATCTTCAAACAGGACCCCGGGCGGATACTACACTCGAGCTTACCTCACCTTACGGCGCACACAGACGTACTCTCCCCCTCCCAAGACACCCCCCAGCGCGGGGGAATAGAAATTTTCTAAGTCCCGCCCGCTCGCTCACCGTCCGCCACCCTCTCCTGGCTCACGGCGACCGGAGCAAGACCGACCGACTCACCCACCCCGCGTGCCTCTTCCGGCCTACCCTCCCTCGCCCCAGGGAGGCCCAGGTGGTGGTGGGGCGCCGGGGTCCCTCTGGGCGGCGCCCAGCTCTCCTCCCTCCCTCCCTCCTGCCTTCCTCCCTTCCCGGCAGCCCCCGGGGCTCATCTGCAGACAGGCTCCGCCCCCTCTCCCCACAGTCTTTTTGTCTTTGCCTCTGCTCTTCCGAGCCCTCACTCCCGTTCCTGATTTAAAAAAAAAAAAAAAGGAAAATGAAAATGAAAAAAAGCGGCGGCTTGCCAATGCTGCCTTTGGAAAAACCTCCCCCAGGAGACCAGGGAGAGGCAGAGCAATGCCGCAGCGAGAAAGTACGCTCCGCGTCTCCCTGGTCCGCTGGGGGTTCCCCCCAGCGGACCAGGGAGACGCGGAGTGGCTTTGCTCCCTGCAGCATTGCTCGGAGTCTCCCTGGTCTGCTGGGGGGGCAGCAGACGGGGGGGGGGGCGGCAGGGGGCCAGTAGACCAGGCAGACGCAGAGCAAATGTCCAGATCCAGATCCAGATCCAGATCCAGATCCAACGGAGCAGATCCACAGCCGATAGCAGAGGATCCAGTGCAGCAAAAAGGAAAGAGCAGCTGTTGCTTTAAGGCAACAGAAGAGCCTCCGCCAATAGGCAGTCTCAAAGGACGTGCCTGGGCGGGGCCTGAACAGCTGATTGCAGATCAGCTGTAGAGCGGCCGGCAGAAAAACCGCGGTAGGGGTTTAAATCTCTTCCAGGCTAAAAAAAAGAAACCGCACACAACTGGAGCCTTTAAGGCTCCGGAGCGGTTTCCAAGGGGCCTAGAAATAAGGCTGTTGATTGCAGAGTTTTGGTGTCAGAAGCCCTAAAAAGGGCTGGATCAGACCGGGTCCCAGGGAGCAAAGGATTCGATCCCAGGCGGTTGCTTAATCAGGCGATCTTCAAACAGGACCCCGGGCGGATACTACACTCGAGCTTACCTCACCTTACGGCGCACACAGACGTACTCTCCCCCTCCCAAGACACCCCCCAGCGCGGGGGAATAGAAATTTTCTAAGTCCCGCCCGCTCGCTCACCGTCCGCCACCCTCTCCTGGCTCACGGCGACCGGAGCAAGACCGACCGACTCACCCACCCCGCGTGCCTCTTCCGGCCTACCCTCCCTCGCCCCAGGGAGGCCCAGGTGGTGGTGGGGCGCCGGGGTCCCTCTGGGCGGCGCCCAGCTCTCCTCCCTCCCTCCCTCCTGCCTTCCTCCCTTCCCGGCAGCCCCCGGGGCTCATCTGCAGACAGGCTCCGCCCCCTCTCCCCACAGTCTTTTTGTCTTTGCCTCTGCTCTTCCGAGCCCTCACTCCCGTTCCTGATTTAAAAAAAAAAAAAAAAAAAAAAAAAAAGGAAAATGAAAATGAAAAAAAGCGGCGGCTTGCCAATGCTGCCTTTGGAAAAACCTCCCCCAGGAGACCAGGGAGAGGCAGAGCAATGCCGCAGCGAGAAAGTACGCTCCGCGTCTCCCTGGTCCGCTGGGGGTTCCCCCCAGCGGACCAGGGAGACGCGGAGTGGCTTTGCTCCCTGCAGCATTGCTCGGAGTCTCCCTGGTCTGCTGGGGGGGGCAGCAGACGGGGGGGGGGGCGGCAGGGGGCCAGTAGACCAGGCAGACGCAGAGCAAATGTCCAGATCCAGATCCAGATCCAGATCCAGATCCAACGGAGCAGATCCACAGCCGATAGCAGAGGATCCAGTGCAGCAAAAAGGAAAGAGCAGCTGTTGCTTTAAGGCAACAGAAGAGCCTCCGCCAATAGGCAGTCTCAAAGGACGTGCCTGGGCGGGGCCTGAACAGCTGATTGCAGATCAGCTGTAGAGCGGCCGGCAGAAAAACCGCGGTAGGGGTTTAAATCCCTTCCAGGCTAAAAAAAAGAAACCGCACACAACTGGAGCCTTTAAGGCTCCGGAGCGGTTTCCAAGGGGCCTAGAAATAAGGCTGTTGATTGCAGAGTTTTGGTGTCAGAAGCCCTAAAAAGGGCTGGATCAGACCGGGTCCCAGGGAGCAAAGGATTCGATCCCAGGCGGTTGCTTAATCAGGCGATCTTCAAACAGGACCCCGGGCGGATACTACACTCGAGCTTACCTCACCTTACGGCGCACACAGACGTACTCTCCCCCTCCCAAGACACCCCCCAGCGCGGGGGAATAGAAATTTTCTAAGTCCCGCCCGCTCGCTCACCGTCCGCCACCCTCTCCTGGCTCACGGCGACCGGAGCAAGACCGACCGACTCACCCACCCCGCGTGCCTCTTCCGGCCTACCCTCCCTCGCCCCAGGGAGGCCCAGGTGGTGGTGGGGCGCCGGGGTCCCTCTGGGCGGCGCCCAGCTCTCCTCCCTCCCTCCCTCCTGCCTTCCTCCCTTCCCGGCAGCCCCCTGGGCTCATCTGCAGACAGGCTCCGCCCCCTCTCCCCACAGTCTTTTTGTCTTTGCCTCTGCTCTTCCGAGCCCTCACTCCCGTTCCTGATTTAAAAAAAAAAAAAAAAAAAAAAGGAAAATGAAAATGAAAAAAAGCGGCGGCTTGCCAATGCTGCCTTTGGAAAAACCTCCCCCAGGAGACCAGGGAGAGGCAGAGCAATGCCGCAGCGAGAAAGTACGCTCCGCGTCTCCCTGGTCCGCTGGGGGTTCCCCCCAGCGGACCAGGGAGACGCGGAGTGGCTTTGCTCCCTGCAGCATTGCTCGGAGTCTCCCTGGTCTGCTGGGGGGGCAGCAGACGGGGGGGGGCGGCAGGGGGCCAGTAGACCAGGCAGACGCAGAGCAAATGTCCAGATCCAGATCCAGATCCAGATCCAGATCCAACGGAGCAGATCCACAGCCGATAGCAGAGGATCCAGTGCAGCAAAAAGGAAAGAGCAGCTGTTGCTTTAAGGCAACAGAAGAGCCTCCGCCAATAGGCAGTCTCAAAGGACATGCCTGGGCGGGGCCTGAACAGCTGATTGCAGATCAGCTGTAGAGCGGCCGGCAGAAAAACCGCGGTAGGGGTTTAAATCCCTTCCAGGCTAAAAAAAAGAAACCGCACACAACTGGAGCCTTTAAGGCTCCGGAGCGGTTTCCAAGGGGCCTAGAAATAAGGCTGTTGATTGCAGAGTTTTGGTGTCAGAAGCCCTAAAAAGGGCTGGATCAGACCGGGTCCCAGGGAGCAAAGGATTCGATCCCAGGCGGTCGCTTAATCAGGCGATCTTCAAACAGGACCCCGGGCGGATACTACACTCGAGCTTACCTCACCTTACGGCGCACACAGACGTACTCTCCCCCTCCCAAGACACCCCCCAGCGCGGGGGAATAGAAATTTTCTAAGTCCCGCCCGCTCGCTCACCGTCCGCCACCCTCTCCTGGCTCACGGCGACCAGAGCAAGACCGACCGACTCACCCACCCCGCGTGCCTCTTCCGGCCTACCCTCCCTCGCCCCAGGGAGGCCCAGGTGGTGGTGGGGCGCCGGGGTCCCTCTGGGCGGCGCCCAGCTCTCCTCCCTCCCTCCCTCCTGCCTTCCTCCCTTCCCGGCAGCCCCCGGGGCTCATCTGCAGACAGGCTCCGCCCCCTCTCCCCACAGTCTTTTTGTCTTTGCCTCTGCTCTTCCGAGCCCTCACTCCCGTTCCTGATTTAAAAAAAAAAAAAAAAAAGGAAAATGAAAAAAAGCGGCGGCTTGCCAATGCTGCCTTTGGAAAAACCTCCCCCAGGAGACCAGGGAGAGGCAGAGCAATGCCGCAGCGAGAAAGTACGCTCCGCGTCTCCCTGGTCCGCTGGGGGTTCCCCCCAGCGGACCAGGGAGACGCGGAGTGGCTTTGCTCCCTGCAGCATTGCTCGGAGTCTCCCTGGTCTGCTGGGGGGGCAGCAGACGGGGGGGGGGGCGGCAGGGGGCCAGTAGACCAGGCAGACGCAGAGCAAATGTCCAGATCCAGATCCAGATCCAGATCCAACGGAGCAGATCCACAGCCGATAGCAGAGGATCCAGTGCAGCAAAAAGGAAAGAGCAGCTGTTGCTTTAAGGCAACAGAAGAGCCTCCGCCAATAGGCAGTCTCAAAGGACGTGCCTGGGCGGGGCCTGAATAGCTGATTGCAGATCAGCTGTAGAGCGGCCGGCAGAAAAACCGCGGTAGGGGTTTAAATCCCTTCCAGGCTAAAAAAAAGAAACCGCACACAACTGGAGCCTTTAAGGCTCCGGAGCGGTTTCCAAGGGGCCTAGAAATAAGGCTGTTGATTGCAGAGTTTTGGTGTCAGAAGCCCTAAAAAGGGCTGGATCAGACTGGGTCCCAGGGAGCAAAGGATTCGATCCCAGGCGGTTGCTTAATCAGGCGATCTTCAAACAGGACCCCGGGCGGATACTACACTCGAGCTTACCTCACCTTACGGCGCACACAGACGTACTCTCCCCCTCCCAAGACACCCCCCAGCGCGGGGGAATAGAAATTTTCTAAGTCCCGCCCGCTCGCTCACCGTCCGCCACCCTCTCCTGGCTCACGGCGACCGGAGCAAGACCGACCGACTCACCCACCCCGCGTGCCTCTTCCGGCCTACCCTCCCTCGCCCCAGGGAGGCCCAGGTGGTGGTGGGGCGCTTGGGTCCCTCTGGGCGGCGCCCAGCTCTCCTCCCTCCCTCCCTCCTGCCTTCCTCCCTTCCCGGCAGCCCCCGGGGCTCATCTGCAGACAGGCTCCGCCCCCTCTCCCCACAGTCTTTTTGTCTTTGCCTCTGCTCTTCCGAGCCCTCACTCCCGTTCCTGATTTAAAAAAAAAAAAAAAAAAAAAAGGAAAATGAAAATGAAAAAAAGCGGCGGCTTGCCAATGCTGCCTTTGGAAAAACCTCCCCCAGGAGACCAGGGAGAGGCAGAGCAATGCCGCAGCGAGAAAGTACGCTCCGCGTCTCCCTGGTCCGCTGGGGGTTTCCCCCAGCGGACCAGGGAGACACGGAGTGGCTTTGCTCCCTGCAGCATTGCTCGGAGTCTCCCTGGTCTGCTGGGGGGGGCAGCAGACGGGGGGGGGGGCGGCAGGGGGCCAGTAGACCAGGCAGACGCAGAGCAAATGTCCAGATCCAGATCCAGATCCAGATCCAGATCCAACGGAGCAGATCCACAGCCGATAGCAGAGGATCCAGTGCAGCAAAAAGGAAAGAGCAGCTGTTGCTTTAAGGCAACAGAAGAGCCTCCGCCAATAGGCAGTCTCAAAGGACGTGCCTGGGCGGGGCCTGAACAGCTGATTGCAGATCAGCTGTAGAGCGGCCGGCAGAAAAACCGCGGTAGGGGTTTAAATCCCTTCCAGGCTAAAAAAAAGAAACCGCACACAACTGGAGCCTTTAAGGCTCCGGAGCGGTTTCCAAGGGGCCTAGAAATAAGGCTGTTGATTGCAGAGTTTTGGTGTCAGAAACCCTAAAAAGGGCTGGATCAGACCGGGTCCCAGGGAGCAAAGGATTCGATCCCAGGCGGTTGCTTAATCAGGCGATCTTCAAACAGGACCCCGGGCGGATACTACACTCGAGCTTACCTCACCTTACGGCGCACACAGACGTACTCTCCCCCTCCCAAGACACCCCCCAGCGCGGGGGAATAGAAATTTTCTAAGTCCCGCCCGCTCGCTCACCGTCCGCCACCCTCTCCTGGCTCACGGCGACCGGAGCAAGACCGACCGACTCACCCACCCCGCGTGCCTCTTCCGGCCTACCCTCCCTCGCCCCAGGGAGGCCCAGGTGGTGGTGGCGCGCCGGGGTCCCTCTGGGCGGCGCCCAGCTCTCCTCCCTCCCTCCCTCCTGTCTTCCTCCCTTCCCGGCAGCCCCCGGGGCTCATCTGCAGACAGGCTCCGCCCCCTCTCCCCACAGTCTTTTTGTCTTTGCCTCTGCTCTTCCGAGCCCTCACTCCCGTTCCTGATTTAAAAAAAAAAAAAAAAAAAAAAAAAAGGAAAATGAAAATGAAAATGAAAAAAAGCGGCGGCTTGCCAATGCTGCCTTTGGAAAAACCTCCCCCAGGAGACCAGGGAGAGGCAGAGCAATGCCGCAGCGAGAAAGTACGCTCCGCGTCTCCCTGGTCCGCTGGGGGTTTCCCCCAGCGGACCAGGGAGACGCGGAGTGGCTTTGCTCCCTGCAGCATTGCTCGGAGTCTCCCTGGTCTGCTGGGGGGGCAGCAGACGGGGGGGGGCGGCAGGGGGCCAGTAGACCAGGCAGACGCAGAGCAAATGTCCAGATCCAGATCCAGATCCAGATCCAGATCCAACGGAGCAGATCCACAGCCGATAGCAGAGGATCCAGTGCAGCAAAAAGGAAAGAGCAGCTGTTGCTTTAAGGCAACAGAAGAGCCTCCGCCAATAGGCAGTCTCAAAGGACATGCCTGGGCGGGGCCTGAACAGCTGATTGCAGATCAGCTGTAGAGCGGCCGGCAGAAAAACCGCGGTAGGGGTTTAAATCCCTTCCAGGCTAAAAAAAAGAAACCGCACACAACTGGAGCCTTTAAGGCTCCGGAGCGGTTTCCAAGGGGCCTAGAAATAAGGCTGTTGATTGCAGAGTTTTGGTGTCAGAAGCCCTAAAAAGGGCTGGATCAGACCGGGTCCCAGGGAGCAAAGGATTCGATCCCAGGCGGTCGCTTAATCAGGCGATCTTCAAACAGGACCCCGGGCGGATACTACACTCGAGCTTACCTCACCTTACGGCGCACACAGACGTACTCTCCCCCTCCCAAGACACCCCCCCAGCGCGGGGGAATAGAAATTTTCTAAGTCCCGCCCGCTCGCTCACCGTCCGCCACCCTCTCCTGGCTCACGGCGACCGGAGCAAGACCGACCGACTCACCCACCCCGCGTGCCTCTTCCGGCCTACCCTCCCTCGCCCCAGGGAGGCCCAGGTGGTGGTGGGGCGCCGGGGTCCCTCTGGGCGGCGCCCAGCTCTCCTCCCTCCCTCCCTCCTGCCTTCCTCCCTTCCCGGCAGCCCCCGGGGCTCATCTGCAGACAGGCTCCGCCCCCTCTCCCCACAGTCTTTTTGTCTTTGCCTCTGCTCTTCCGAGCCCTCACTCCCGTTCCTGATTTAAAAAAAAAAAAAAAAAAAAAAAAAAAGGAAAATGAAAATGAAAAAAAGCGGCGGCTTGCCAATGCTGCCTTTGGAAAAACCTCCCCCAGGAGACCAGGGAGAGGCAGAGCAATGCCGCAGCGAGAAAGTACGCTCCGCGTCTCCCTGGTCCGCTGGGGGTTCCCCCCAGCGGACCAGGGAGACGCGGAGTGGCTTTGCTCCCTGCAGCATTGCTCGGAGTCTCCCTGGTCTGCTGGGGGGGCAGCAGACGGGGGGGGGGCGGCAGGGGGCCAGTAGACCAGGCAGACGCAGAGCAAATGTCCAGATCCAGATCCAGATCCAGATCCAACGGAGCAGATCCACAGCCGATAGCAGAGGATCCAGTGCAGCAAAAAGGAAAGAGCAGCTGTTGCTTTAAGGCAACAGAAGAGCCTCCGCCAATAGGCAGTCTCAAAGGACGTGCCTGGGCGGGGCCTGAACAGCTGATTGCAGATCAGCTGTAGAGCGGCCGGCAGAAAAACCGCGGTAGGGGTTTAAATCCCTTCCAGGCTAAAAAAAAGAAACCGCACACAACTGGAGCCTTTAAGGCTCCGGAGCGGTTTCCAAGGGGCCTAGAAATAAGGCTGTTGATTGCAGAGTTTTGGTGTCAGAAGCCCTAAAAAGGGCTGGATCAGACCGGGTCCCAGGGAAGCAAAGGATTCGATCCCAGGCGGTCGCTTAATCAGGCGATCTTCAAACAGGACCCCGGGCGGATACTACACTCGAGCTTACCTCACCTTACGGCGCACACAGACGTACTCTCCCCCTCCCAAGACACCCCCCAGCGCGGGGGAATAGAAATTTTCTAAGTCCCGCCCGCTCGCTCACCGTCCGCCACCCTCTCCTGGCTCACGGCGACCGGAGCAAGACCGACCGACTCACCCACCCCGCGTGCCTCTTCCGGCCTACCCTCCCTCGCCCCAGGGAGGCCCAGGTGGTGGTGGGGCGCCGGGGTCCCTCTGGGCGGCGCCCAGCTCTCCTCCCTCCCTCCCTCCTGCCTTCCTCCCTTCCCGGCAGCCCCCGGGGCTCATCTGCAGACAGGCTCCGCCCCCTCTCCCCACAGTCTTTTTGTCTTTGCCTCTGCTCTTCCGAGCCCTCACTCCCGTTCCTGATTTAAAAAAAAAAAAAAAAAAAAAAAAAGGAAAATGAAAATGAAAAAAAGCGGCGGCTTGCCAATGCTGCCTTTGGAAAAACCTCCCCCAGGAGACCAGGGAGAGGCAGAGCAATGCCGCAGCGAGAAAGTACGCTCCGCGTCTCCCTGGTCCGCTGGGGGTTCCCCCCAGCGGACCAGGGAGACGCGGAGTGGCTTTGCTCCCTGCAGCATTGCTCGGAGTCTCCCTGGTCTGCTGGGGGGGCAGCAGACGGGGGGGGGGGGCGGCAGGGGGCCAGTAGACCAGGCAGACGCAGAGCAAATGTCCAGATCCAGATCCAGATCCAGATCCAACGGAGCAGATCCACAGCCGATAGTAGAGGATCCAGTGCAGCACAAAGGAAAGAGCAGCTGTTGCTTTAAGGCAACAGAAGAGCCTCCGCCAATAGGCAGTCTCAAAGGACGTGCCTGGGCGGGGCCTGAACAGCTGATTGCAGATCAGCTGTAGAGCGGCCGGCAGAAAAACCGCGGTAGGGGTTTAAATCCCTTCCAGGCTAAAAAAAAGAAACCGCACACAACTGGAGCCTTTAAGGCTCCGGAGCGGTTTCCAAGGGGCCTAGAAATAAGGCTGTTGATTGCAGAGTTTTGGTGTCAGAAGCCCTAAAAAGGGCTGGATCAGACCGGGTCCCAGGGAGCAAAGGATTCGATCCCAGGCGGTTGCTTAATCAGGCGATCTTCAAACAGGACCCCGGGCGGATACTACACTCGAGCTTACCTCACCTTACGGCGCACACAGACGTACTCTCCCCCTCCCAAGACACCCCCCAGTGCGGGGGAATAGAAATTTTCTAAGTCCCGCCCGCTCGCTCACCGTCCGCCACCCTCTCCTGGCTCACGGCGACCGGAGCAAGACCGACCGACTCACCCACCCCGCGTGCCTCTTCCGGCCTACCCTCCCTCGCCCCAGGGAGGCCCAGGTGGTGGTGGGGCGCCGGGGTCCCTCTGGGCGGCGCCCAGCTCTCCTCCCTCCCTCCCTCCTGCCTTCCTCCCTTCCCGGCAGCCCCCGGGGCTCATCTGCAGACAGGCTCCGCCCCCTCTCCCCACAGTCTTTTTGTCTTTGCCTCTGCTCTTCCGAGCCCTCACTCCCGTTCCTGATTTAAAAAAAAAAAAAAAAAAAAAAAAAAGGAAAATGAAAATGAAAAAAAGCGGCGGCTTGCCAATGCTGCCTTTGGAAAAACCTCCCCCAGGAGACCAGGGAGAGGCAGAGCAATGCCGCAGCGAGAAAGTACGCTCCGCGTCTCCCTGGTCCGCTGGGGGTTCCCCCCAGCGGACCAGGGAGACGCGGAGTGGCTTTGCTCCCTGCAGCATTGCTCGGAGTCTCCCTGGTCTGCTGGGGGGGCAGCAGACGGGGGGGGGGGGCGGCAGGGGGCCAGTAGACCAGGCAGACGCAGAGCAAATGTCCAGATCCAGATCCAGATCCAGATCCAACGGAGCAGATCCACAGCCGATAGCAGAGGATCCAGTGCAGCAAAAAGGAAAGAGCAGCTGTTGCTTTAAGGCAACAGAAGAGCCTCCGCCAATAGGCAGTCTCAAAGGACGTGCCTGGGCGGGGCCTGAACAGCTGATTGCAGATCAGCTGTAGAGCGGCCGGCAGAAAAACCGCGGTAGGGGTTTAAATCCCTTCCAGGCTAAAAAAAAGAAACCGCACACAACTGGAGCCTTTAAGGCTCCGGAGCGGTTTCCAAGGGGCCTAGAAATAAGGCTGTTGATTGCAGAGTTTTGGTGTCAGAAGCCCTAAAAAGGGCTGGATCAGACCGGGTCCCAGGGAGCAAAGGATTCGATCCCAGGCGGTTGCTTAATCAGGCGATCTTCAAACAGGACCCCGGGCGGATACTACACTCGAGCTTACCTCACCTTACGGCGCACACAGACGTACTCTCCCCCTCCCAAGACACCCCCCAGCGCGGGGGAATAGAAATTTTCTAAGTCCCGCCCGCTCGCTCACCGTCCGCCACCCTCTCCTGGCTCACGGCGACCGGAGCAAGACCGACCGACTCACCCACCCCGCGTGCCTCTTCCGGCCTACCCTCCCTCGCCCCAGGGAGGCCCAGGTGGTGGTGGGGCGCCGGGGTCCCTCTGGGCGGCGCCCAGCTCTCCTCCCTCCCTCCCTCCTGCCTTCCTCCCTTCCCGGCAGCCCCCGGGGCTCATCTGCAGACAGGCTCCGCCCCCTCTCCCCACAGTCTTTTTGTCTTTGCCTCTGCTCTTCCGAGCCCTCACTCCCGTTCCTGATTTTAAAAAAAAAAAAAAAAAAAAAAGGAAAATGAAAATGAAAAAAAGCGGCGGCTTGCCAATGCTGCCTTTGGAAAAACCTCCCCCAGGAGACCAGGGAGAGGCAGAGCAATGCCGCAGCGAGAAAGTACGCTCCGCGTCTCCTGGTTCCCCCCAGCGGACCAGGGAGACGCGGAGTGGCTTTGCTCCCTGCAGCATTGCTCGGAGTCTCCCTGGTCTGCTGGGGGGGCAGCAGACGGGGGGGGGGGGGCGGCAGGAGGCCAGTAGACCAGGCAGACGCAGAGCAAATGTCCAGATCCAGATCCAGATCCAGATCCAACGGAGCAGATCCACAGCCGATAGCAGAGGATCCAGTGCAGCAAAAAGGAAAGAGCAGCTGTTGCTTTAAGGCAACAGAAGAGCCTCCGCCAATAGGCAGTCTCAAAGGACGTGCCTGGGCGGGGCCTGAGCAGCTGATTGCAGATCAGCTGTAGAGCGGCCGGCAGAAAAACCGCGGTAGGGGTTTAAATCCCTTCCAGGCTAAAAAAAAAGAAACCGCACACAACTGGAGCCTTTAAGGCTCCGGAGCGGTTTCCAAGGGGCCTAGAAATAAGGCTGTTGATTGCAGAGTTTTGGTGTCAGAAGCCCTAAAAAGGGCTGGATCAGACCGGGTCCCAGGGAGCAAAGGATTCGATCCCAGGCGGTTGCTTAATCAGGCGATCTTCAAACAGGACCCCGGGCGGATACTACACTCGAGCTTACCTCACCTTACGGCGCACACAGACGTACTCTCCCCCTCCCAAGACACCCCCCAGCGCGGGGGAATAGAAATTTTCTAAGTCCCGCCCGCTCGCTCACCGTCCGCCACCCTCTCCTGGCTCACGGCGACCGGAGCAAGACCGACCGACTCACCCACCCCGCGTGCCTCTTCCGGCCTACCCTCCCTCGCCCCAGGGAGGCCCAGGTGGTGGTGGGGCGCCGGGGTCCCTCTGGGCGGCGCCCAGCTCTCCTCCCTCCCTCCCTCCTGCCTTCCTCCCTTCCCGGCAGCCCCCGGGGCTCATCTGCAGACAGGCTCCGCCCCCTCTCCCCACAGTCTTTTTGTCTTTGCCTCTGCTCTTCCGAGCCCTCACTCCCGTTCCTGATTTTAAAAAAAAAAAAAAAAAAAAAGGAAAATGAAAATGAAAAAAAGCGGCGGCTTGCCAATGCTGCCTTTGGAAAAACCTCCCCCAGGAGACCAGGGAGAGGCAGAGCAATGCCGCAGCGAGAAAGTACGCTCCGCGTCTCCCTGGTCCGCTGGGGGTTCCCCCCAGCGGACCAGGGAGACGCGGAGTGGCTTTGCTCCCTGCAGCATTGCTCGGAGTCTCCCTGGTCTGCTGGGGGGGCAGCAGACGGGGGGGGGGGCGGCAGGGGGCCAGTAGACCAGGCAGACGCAGAGCAAATGTCCAGATCCAGATCCAGATCCAGATCCAACGGAGCAGATCCACAGCCGATAGCAGAGGATCCAGTGCAGCAAAAAGGAAAGAGCAGCTGTTGCTTTAAGGCAACAGAAGAGCCTCCGCCAATAGGCAGTCTCAAAGGACGTGCCTGGGCGGGGCCTGAGCAGCTGATTGCAGATCAGCTGTAGAGCGGCCGGCAGAAAAACCGCGGTAGGGGTTTAAATCCCTTCCAGGCTAAAAAAAAGAAACCGCACACAACTGGAGCCTTTAAGGCTCCGGAGCGGTTTCCAAGGGGCCTAGAAATAAGGCTGTTGATTGCAGAGTTTTGGTGTCAGAAGCCCTAAAAAGGGCTGGATCAGACCGGGTCCCAGGGAGCAAACGATTCGATCCCAGGCGGTTGCTTAATCAGGCGATCTTCAAACAGGACCCCGGGCGGATACTACACTCGAGCTTACCTCACCTTACGGCGCACACAGACGTACTCTCCCCCTCCCAAGACACCCCCCAGCGCGGGGGAATAGAAATTTTCTAAGTCCCGCCCGCTCGCTCACCGTCCGCCACCCTCTCCTGGCTCACGGCGACCGGAGCAAGACCGACCGACTCACCCACCCCGCGTGCCTCTTCCGGCCTACCCTCCCTCGCCCCAGGGAGGCCCAGGTGGTGGTGGGGCGCCGGGGTCCCTCTGGGCGGCGCCCAGCTCTCCTCCCTCCCTCCCTCCTGCCTTCCTCCCTTCCCGGCAGCCCCCGGGGCTCATCTGCAGACAGGCTCCGCCCCCTCTCCCCACAGTCTTTTTGTCTTTGCCTCTGCTCTTCCGAGCCCTCACTCCCGTTCCTGATTTTAAAAAAAAAAAAAAAAAAAAAAGGAAAATGAAAATGAAAAAAAGCGGCGGCTTGCCAATGCTGCCTTTGGAAAAACCTCCCCCAGGAGACCAGGGAGAGGCAGAGCAATGCCGCAGCGAGAAAGTACGCTCCGCGTCTCCTGGTTCCCCCCAGCGGACCAGGGAGACGCGGAGTGGCTTTGCTCCCTGCAGCATTGCTCGGAGTCTCCCTGGTCTGCTGGGGGGGCAGCAGACGGGGGGGGGGGGCGGCAGGAGGCCAGTAGACCAGGCAGACGCAGAGCAAATGTCCAGATCCAGATCCAGATCCAGATCCAACGGAGCAGATCCACAGCCGATAGCAGAGGATCCAGTGCAGCAAAAAGGAAAGAGCAGCTGTTGCTTTAAGGCAACAGAAGAGCCTCCGCCAATAGGCAGTCTCAAAGGACGTGCCTGGGCGGGGCCTGAGCAGCTGATTGCAGATCAGCTGTAGAGCGGCCGGCAGAAAAACCGCGGTAGGGGTTTAAATCCCTTCCAGGCTAAAAAAAAGAAACCGCACACAACTGGAGCCTTTAAGGCTCCGGAGCGGTTTCCAAGGGGCCTAGAAATAAGGCTGTTGATTGCAGAGTTTTGGTGTCAGAAGCCCTAAAAAGGGCTGGATCAGACCGGGTCCCAGGGAGCAAAGGATTCGATCCCAGGCGGTTGCTTAATCAGGCGATCTTCAAACAGGACCCCGGGCGGATACTACACTCGAGCTTACCTCACCTTACGGCGCACACAGACGTACTCTCCCCCTCCCAAGACACCCCCCAGCGCGGGGGAATAGAAATTTTCTAAGTCCCGCCCGCTCGCTCACCGTCCGCCACCCTCTCCTGGCTCACGGCGACCGGAGCAAGACCGACCGACTCACCCACCCCGCGTGCCTCTTCCGGCCTACCCTCCCTCGCCCCAGGGAGGCCCAGGTGGTGGTGGGGCGCCGGGGTCCCTCTGGGCGGCGCCCAGCTCTCCTCCCTCCCTCCCTCCTGCCTTCCTCCCTTCCCGGCAGCCCCCGGGGCTCATCTGCAGACAGGCTCCGCCCCCTCTCCCCACAGTCTTTTTGTCTTTGCCTCTGCTCTTCCGAGCCCTCACTCCCGTTCCTGATTTTAAAAAAAAAAAAAAAAAAAAAGGAAAATGAAAATGAAAAAAAGCGGCGGCTTGCCAATGCTGCCTTTGGAAAAACCTCCCCCAGGAGACCAGGGAGAGGCAGAGCAATGCCGCAGCGAGAAAGTACGCTCCGCGTCTCCCTGGTCCGCTGGGGGTTCCCCCCAGCGGACCAGGGAGACGCGGAGTGGCTTTGCTCCCTGCAGCATTGCTCGGAGTCTCCCTGGTCTGCTGGGGGGGCAGCAGACGGGGGGGGGGGGGCGGCAGGGGGCCAGTAGACCAGGCAGACGCAGAGCAAATGTCCAGATCCAGATCCAGATCCAGATCCAACGGAGCAGATCCACAGCCGATAGCAGAGGATCCAGTGCAGCAAAAAGGAAAGAGCAGCTGTTGCTTTAAGGCAACAGAAGAGCCTCCGCCAATAGGCAGTCTCAAAGGACGTGCCTGGGCGGGGCCTGAGCAGCTGATTGCAGATCAGCTGTAGAGCGGCCGGCAGAAAAACCGCGGTAGGGGTTTAAATCCCTTCCAGGCTAAAAAAAAGAAACCGCACACAACTGGAGCCTTTAAGGCTCCGGAGCGGTTTCCAAGGGGCCTAGAAATAAGGCTGTTGATTGCAGAGTTTTGGTGTCAGAAGCCCTAAAAAGGGCTGGATCAGACCGGGTCCCAGGGAGCAAACGATTCGATCCCAGGCGGTTGCTTAATCAGGCGATCTTCAAACAGGACCCCGGGCGGATACTACACTCGAGCTTACCTCACCTTACGGCGCACACAGACGTACTCTCCCCCTCCCAAGACACCCCCCAGCGCGGGGGAATAGAAATTTTCTAAGTCCCGCCCGCTCGCTCACCGTCCGCCACCCTCTCCTGGCTCACGGCGACCGGAGCAAGACCGACCGACTCACCCACCCCGCGTGCCTCTTCCGGCCTACCCTCCCTCGCCCCAGGGAGGCCCAGGTGGTGGTGGGGCGCCGGGGTCCCTCTGGGCGGCGCCCAGCTCTCCTCCCTCCCTCCCTCCTGCCTTCCTCCCTTCCCGGCAGCCCCCGGGGCTCATCTGCAGACAGGCTCCGCCCCCTCTCCCCACAGTCTTTTTGTCTTTGCCTCTGCTCTTCCGAGCCCTCACTCCCGTTCCTGATTTTAAAAAAAAAAAAAAAAAAAAAAGGAAAATGAAAATGAAAAAAAGCGGCGGCTTGCCAATGCTGCCTTTGGAAAAACCTCCCCCAGGAGACCAGGGAGAGGCAGAGCAATGCCGCAGCGAGAAAGTACGCTCCGCGTCTCCTGGTTCCCCCCAGCGGACCAGGGAGACGCGGAGTGGCTTTGCTCCCTGCAGCATTGCTCGGAGTCTCCCTGGTCTGCTGGGGGGGCAGCAGACGGGGGGGGGGGGGGCGGCAGGAGGCCAGTAGACCAGGCAGACGCAGAGCAAATGTCCAGATCCAGATCCAGATCCAGATCCAACGGAGCAGATCCACAGCCGATAGCAGAGGATCCAGTGCAGCAAAAAGGAAAGAGCAGCTGTTGCTTTAAGGCAACAGAAGAGCCTCCGCCAATAGGCAGTCTCAAAGGACGTGCCTGGGCGGGGCCTGAGCAGCTGATTGCAGATCAGCTGTAGAGCGGCCGGCAGAAAAACCGCGGTAGGGGTTTAAATCCCTTCCAGGCTAAAAAAAAGAAACCGCACACAACTGGAGCCTTTAAGGCTCCGGAGCGGTTTCCAAGGGGCCTAGAAATAAGGCTGTTGATTGCAGAGTTTTGGTGTCAGAAGCCCTAAAAAGGGCTGGATCAGACCGGGTCCCAGGGAGCAAAGGATTCGATCCCAGGCGGTTGCTTAATCAGGCGATCTTCAAACAGGACCCCGGGCGGATACTACACTCGAGCTTACCTCACCTTACGGCGCACACAGACGTACTCTCCCCCTCCCAAGACACCCCCCAGCGCGGGGGAATAGAAATTTTCTAAGTCCCGCCCGCTCGCTCACCGTCCGCCACCCTCTCCTGGCTCACGGCGACCGGAGCAAGACCGACCGACTCACCCACCCCGCGTGCCTCTTCCGGCCTACCCTCCCTCGCCCCAGGGAGGCCCAGGTGGTGGTGGGGCGCCGGGGTCCCTCTGGGCGGCGCCCAGCTCTCCTCCCTCCCTCCCTCCTGCCTTCCTCCCTTCCCGGCAGCCCCCGGGGCTCATCTGCAGACAGGCTCCGCCCCCTCTCCCCACAGTCTTTTTGTCTTTGCCTCTGCTCTTCCGAGCCCTCACTCCCGTTCCTGATTTTAAAAAAAAAAAAAAAAAAAAAGGAAAATGAAAATGAAAAAAAGCGGCGGCTTGCCAATGCTGCCTTTGGAAAAACCTCCCCCAGGAGACCAGGGAGAGGCAGAGCAATGCCGCAGCGAGAAAGTACGCTCCGCGTCTCCCTGGTCCGCTGGGGGTTCCCCCCAGCGGACCAGGGAGACGCGGAGTGGCTTTGCTCCCTGCAGCATTGCTCGGAGTCTCCCTGGTCTGCTGGGGGGGCAGCAGACGGGGGGGGGGGGCGGCAGGGGGCCAGTAGACCAGGCAGACGCAGAGCAAATGTCCAGATCCAGATCCAGATCCAGATCCAACGGAGCAGATCCACAGCCGATAGCAGAGGATCCAGTGCAGCAAAAAGGAAAGAGCAGCTGTTGCTTTAAGGCAACAGAAGAGCCTCCGCCAATAGGCAGTCTCAAAGGACGTGCCTGGGCGGGGCCTGAGCAGCTGATTGCAGATCAGCTGTAGAGCGGCCGGCAGAAAAACCGCGGTAGGGGTTTAAATCCCTTCCAGGCTAAAAAAAAGAAACCGCACACAACTGGAGCCTTTAAGGCTCCGGAGCGGTTTCCAAGGGGCCTAGAAATAAGGCTGTTGATTGCAGAGTTTTGGTGTCAGAAGCCCTAAAAAGGGCTGGATCAGACCGGGTCCCAGGGAGCAAACGATTCGATCCCAGGCGGTTGCTTAATCAGGCGATCTTCAAACAGGACCCCGGGCGGATACTACACTCGAGCTTACCTCACCTTACGGCGCACACAGACGTACTCTCCCCCTCCCAAGACACCCCCCAGCGCGGGGGAATAGAAATTTTCTAAGTCCCGCCCGCTCGCTCACCGTCCGCCACCCTCTCCTGGCTCACGGCGACCGGAGCAAGACCGACCGACTCACCCACCCCGCGTGCCTCTTCCGGCCTACCCTCCCTCGCCCCAGGGAGGCCCAGGTGGTGGTGGGGCGCCGGGGTCCCTCTGGGCGGCGCCCAGCTCTCCTCCCTCCCTCCCTCCTGCCTTCCTCCCTTCCCGGCAGCCCCCGGGGCTCATCTGCAGACAGGCTCCGCCCCCTCTCCCCACAGTCTTTTTGTCTTTGCCTCTGCTCTTCCGAGCCCTCACTCCCGTTCCTGATTTTAAAAAAAAAAAAAAAAAAAAAAGGAAAATGAAAATGAAAAAAAGCGGCGGCTTGCCAATGCTGCCTTTGGAAAAACCTCCCCCAGGAGACCAGGGAGAGGCAGAGCAATGCCGCAGCGAGAAAGTACGCTCCGCGTCTCCTGGTTCCCCCCAGCGGACCAGGGAGACGCGGAGTGGCTTTGCTCCCTGCAGCATTGCTCGGAGTCTCCCTGGTCTGCTGGGGGGGCAGCAGACGGGGGGGGGGGGGGCGGCAGGAGGCCAGTAGACCAGGCAGACGCAGAGCAAATGTCCAGATCCAGATCCAGATCCAGATCCAACGGAGCAGATCCACAGCCGATAGCAGAGGATCCAGTGCAGCAAAAAGGAAAGAGCAGCTGTTGCTTTAAGGCAACAGAAGAGCCTCCGCCAATAGGCAGTCTCAAAGGACGTGCCTGGGCGGGGCCTGAGCAGCTGATTGCAGATCAGCTGTAGAGCGGCCGGCAGAAAAACCGCGGTAGGGGTTTAAATCCCTTCCAGGCTAAAAAAAAGAAACCGCACACAACTGGAGCCTTTAAGGCTCCGGAGCGGTTTCCAAGGGGCCTAGAAATAAGGCTGTTGATTGCAGAGTTTTGGTGTCAGAAGCCCTAAAAAGGGCTGGATCAGACCGGGTCCCAGGGAGCAAAGGATTCGATCCCAGGCGGTTGCTTAATCAGGCGATCTTCAAACAGGACCCCGGGCGGATACTACACTCGAGCTTACCTCACCTTACGGCGCACACAGACGTACTCTCCCCCTCCCAAGACACCCCCCAGCGCGGGGGAATAGAAATTTTCTAAGTCCCGCCCGCTCGCTCACCGTCCGCCACCCTCTCCTGGCTCACGGCGACCGGAGCAAGACCGACCGACTCACCCACCCCGCGTGCCTCTTCCGGCCTACCCTCCCTCGCCCCAGGGAGGCCCAGGTGGTGGTGGGGCGCCGGGGTCCCTCTGGGCGGCGCCCAGCTCTCCTCCCTCCCTCCCTCCTGCCTTCCTCCCTTCCCGGCAGCCCCCGGGGCTCATCTGCAGACAGGCTCCGCCCCCTCTCCCCACAGTCTTTTTGTCTTTGCCTCTGCTCTTCCGAGCCCTCACTCCCGTTCCTGATTTAAAAAAAAAAAAAAAAAAAAAAAGGAAAATGAAAATGAAAAAAAGCGGCGGCTTGCCAATGCTGCCTTTGGAAAAACCTCCCCCAGGAGACCAGGGAGAGGCAGAGCAATGCCGCAGCGAGAAAGTACGCTCCGCGTCTCCCTGGTCCGCTGGGGGTTCCCCCCAGCGGACCAGGGAGACGCGGAGTGGCTTTGCTCCCTGCAGCATTGCTCGGAGTCTCCCTGGTCTGCTGGGGGGGCAGCAGACGGGGGGGGGGGGCGGCAGGGGGCCAGTAGACCAGGCAGACGCAGAGCAAATGTCCAGATCCAGATCCAGATCCAGATCCAACGGAGCAGATCCACAGCCGATAGCAGAGGATCCAGTGCAGCAAAAAGGAAAGAGCAGCTGTTGCTTTAAGGCAACAGAAGAGCCTCCGCCAATAGGCAGTCTCAAAGGACGTGCCTGGGCGGGGCCTGAGCAGCTGATTGCAGATCAGCTGTAGAGCGGCCGGCAGAAAAACCGCGGTAGGGGTTTAAATCCCTTCCAGGCTAAAAAAAAGAAACCGCACACAACTGGAGCCTTTAAGGCTCCGGAGCGGTTTCCAAGGGGCCTAGAAATAAGGCTGTTGATTGCAGAGTTTTGGTGTCAGAAGCCCTAAAAAGGGCTGGATCAGACCGGGTCCCAGGGAGCAAACGATTCGATCCCAGGCGGTTGCTTAATCAGGCGATCTTCAAACAGGACCCCGGGCGGATACTACACTCGAGCTTACCTCACCTTACGGCGCACACAGACGTACTCTCCCCCTCCCAAGACACCCCCCAGCGCGGGGGAATAGAAATTTTCTAAGTCCCGCCCGCTCGCTCACCGTCCGCCACCCTCTCCTGGCTCACGGCGACCGGAGCAAGACCGACCGACTCACCCACCCCGCGTGCCTCTTCCGGCCTACCCTCCCTCGCCCCAGGGAGGCCCAGGTGGTGGTGGGGCGCCGGGGTCCCTCTGGGCGGCGCCCAGCTCTCCTCCCTCCCTCCCTCCTGCCTTCCTCCCTTCCCGGCAGCCCCCGGGGCTCATCTGCAGACAGGCTCCGCCCCCTCTCCCCACAGTCTTTTTGTCTTTGCCTCTGCTCTTCCGAGCCCTCACTCCCGTTCCTGATTTTAAAAAAAAAAAAAAAAAAAAAAGGAAAATGAAAATGAAAAAAAGCGGCGGCTTGCCAATGCTGCCTTTGGAAAAACCTCCCCCAGGAGACCAGGGAGAGGCAGAGCAATGCCGCAGCGAGAAAGTACGCTCCGCGTCTCCTGGTTCCCCCCAGCGGACCAGGGAGACGCGGAGTGGCTTTGCTCCCTGCAGCATTGCTCGGAGTCTCCCTGGTCTGCTGGGGGGGCAGCAGACGGGGGGGGGGGGGCGGCAGGAGGCCAGTAGACCAGGCAGACGCAGAGCAAATGTCCAGATCCAGATCCAGATCCAGATCCAACGGAGCAGATCCACAGCCGATAGCAGAGGATCCAGTGCAGCAAAAAGGAAAGAGCAGCTGTTGCTTTAAGGCAACAGAAGAGCCTCCGCCAATAGGCAGTCTCAAAGGACGTGCCTGGGCGGGGCCTGAGCAGCTGATTGCAGATCAGCTGTAGAGCGGCCGGCAGAAAAACCGCGGTAGGGGTTTAAATCCCTTCCAGGCTAAAAAAAAGAAACCGCACACAACTGGAGCCTTTAAGGCTCCGGAGCGGTTTCCAAGGGGCCTAGAAATAAGGCTGTTGATTGCAGAGTTTTGGTGTCAGAAGCCCTAAAAAGGGCTGGATCAGACCGGGTCCCAGGGAGCAAAGGATTCGATCCCAGGCGGTTGCTTAATCAGGCGATCTTCAAACAGGACCCCGGGCGGATACTACACTCGAGCTTACCTCACCTTACGGCGCACACAGACGTACTCTCCCCCTCCCAAGACACCCCCCAGCGCGGGGGAATAGAAATTTTCTAAGTCCCGCCCGCTCGCTCACCGTCCGCCACCCTCTCCTGGCTCACGGCGACCGGAGCAAGACCGACCGACTCACCCACCCCGCGTGCCTCTTCCGGCCTACCCTCCCTCGCCCCAGGGAGGCCCAGGTGGTGGTGGGGCGCCGGGGTCCCTCTGGGCGGCGCCCAGCTCTCCTCCCTCCCTCCCTCCTGCCTTCCTCCCTTCCCGGCAGCCCCCGGGGCTCATCTGCAGACAGGCTCCGCCCCCTCTCCCCACAGTCTTTTTGTCTTTGCCTCTGCTCTTCCGAGCCCTCACTCCCGTTCCTGATTTTAAAAAAAAAAAAAAAAAAAAAGGAAAATGAAAATGAAAAAAAGCGGCGGCTTGCCAATGCTGCCTTTGGAAAAACCTCCCCCAGGAGACCAGGGAGAGGCAGAGCAATGCCGCAGCGAGAAAGTACGCTCCGCGTCTCCCTGGTCCGCTGGGGGTTCCCCCCAGCGGACCAGGGAGACGCGGAGTGGCTTTGCTCCCTGCAGCATTGCTCGGAGTCTCCCTGGTCTGCTGGGGGGGCAGCAGACGGGGGGGGGGGGCGGCAGGGGGCCAGTAGACCAGGCAGACGCAGAGCAAATGTCCAGATCCAGATCCAGATCCAGATCCAACGGAGCAGATCCACAGCCGATAGCAGAGGATCCAGTGCAGCAAAAAGGAAAGAGCAGCTGTTGCTTTAAGGCAACAGAAGAGCCTCCGCCAATAGGCAGTCTCAAAGGACGTGCCTGGGCGGGGCCTGAGCAGCTGATTGCAGATCAGCTGTAGAGCGGCCGGCAGAAAAACCGCGGTAGGGGTTTAAATCCCTTCCAGGCTAAAAAAAAGAAACCGCACACAACTGGAGCCTTTAAGGCTCCGGAGCGGTTTCCAAGGGGCCTAGAAATAAGGCTGTTGATTGCAGAGTTTTGGTGTCAGAAGCCCTAAAAAGGGCTGGATCAGACCGGGTCCCAGGGAGCAAACGATTCGATCCCAGGCGGTTGCTTAATCAGGCGATCTTCAAACAGGACCCCGGGCGGATACTACACTCGAGCTTACCTCACCTTACGGCGCACACAGACGTACTCTCCCCCTCCCAAGACACCCCCCAGCGCGGGGGAATAGAAATTTTCTAAGTCCCGCCCGCTCGCTCACCGTCCGCCACCCTCTCCTGGCTCACGGCGACCGGAGCAAGACCGACCGACTCACCCACCCCGCGTGCCTCTTCCGGCCTACCCTCCCTCGCCCCAGGGAGGCCCAGGTGGTGGTGGGGCGCCGGGGTCCCTCTGGGCGGCGCCCAGCTCTCCTCCCTCCCTCCCTCCTGCCTTCCTCCCTTCCCGGCAGCCCCCGGGGCTCATCTGCAGACAGGCTCCGCCCCCTCTCCCCACAGTCTTTTTGTCTTTGCCTCTGCTCTTCCGAGCCCTCACTCCCGTTCCTGATTTAAAAAAAAAAAAAAAAAAAAAAAAAAAAAAAATTGAAAATGAAAAAAAGCGGCGGCTTGCCAATGCTGCCTTTGGAAAAACCTCCCCCAGGAGACCAGGGAGAGGCAGAGCAATGCCGCAGCGAGAAAGTACGCTCCGCGTCTCCCTGGTCCGCTGGGGGTTCCCCCCAGCGGACCAGGGAGACGCGGAGTGGCTTTGCTCCCTGCAGCATTGCTCGGAGTCTCCCTGGTCTGCTGGGGGGGCAGCAGACGGGGGGGGGGGCAGCAGGGGGCCAGTAGACCAGGCAGACGCAGAGCAAATGTCCAGATCCAGATCCAGATCCAACGGAGCAGATCCACAGCCGATAGCAGAGGATCCAGTGCAGCAAAAAGGAAAGAGCAGCTGTTGCTTTAAGGCAACAGAAGAGCCTCCGCCAATAGGCAGTCTCAAAGGACGTGCCTGGGCGGGGCCTGAACAGCTGATTGCAGATCAGCTGTAGAGCGGCCGGCAGAAAAACCGCGGTAGGGGTTTAAATCCCTTCCAGGCTAAAAAAAAGAAACCGCACACAACTGGAGCCTTTAAGGCTCCGGAGCGGTTTCCAAGGGGCCTAGAAATAAGGCTGTTGATTGCAGAGTTTTGGTGTCAGAAGCCCTAAAAAGGGCTGGATCAGACCGGGTCCCAGGGAGCAAAGGATTCGATCCCAGGCGGTTGCTTAATCAGGCGATCTTCAAACAGGACCCCGGGCGGATACTACACTCGAGCTTACCTCACCTTACGGCGCACACAGACGTACTCTCCCCCTCCCAAGACACCCCCCAGCGCGGGGGAATAGAAATTTTCTAAGTCCCGCCCGCTCGCTCACCGTCCGCCACCCTCTCCTGGCTCACGGCGACCGGAGCAAGACCGACCGACTCACCCACCCCGCGTGCCTCTTCCGGCCTACCCTCCCTCGCCCCAGGGAGGCCCAGGTGGTGGTGGGGCGCCGGGGTCCCTCTGGGCGGCGCCCAGCTCTCCTCCCTCCCTCCCTCCTGCCTTCCTCCCTTCCCGGCAGCCCCCGGGGCTCATCTGCAGACAGGCTCCGCCCCCTCTCCCCACAGTCTTTTTGTCTTTGCCTCTGCTCTTCCGAGCCCTCACTCCCGTTCCTGATTTAAAAAAAAAAAAAAAAAAAAAAAAAAGGAAAATGAAAATGAAAAAAAGCGGCGGCTTGCCAATGCTGCCTTTGGAAAAACCTCCCCCAGGAGACCAGGGAGAGGCAGAGCAATGCCGCAGCGAGAAAGTACGCTCCGCGTCTCCCTGGTCCGCTGGGGGTTCCCCCCAGCGGACCAGGGAGACGCGGAGTGGCTTTGCTCCCTGCAGCATTGCTCGGAGTCTCCCTGGTCTGCTGGGGGGGCAGCAGACGGGGGGGGGGGGGCGGCAGGGGGCCAGTAGACCAGGCAGACGCAGAGCAAATGTCCAGATCCAGATCCAGATCCAGATCCAACGGAGCAGATCCACAGCCGATAGCAGAGGATCCAGTGCAGCAAAAAGGAAAGAGCAGCTGTTGCTTTAAGGCAACAGAAGAGCCTCCGCCAATAGGCAGTCTCAAAGGACGTGCCTGGGCGGGGCCTGAACAGCTGATTGCAGATCAGCTGTAGAGCGGCCGGCAGAAAAACCGCGGTAGGGGTTTAAATCCCTTCCAGGCTAAAAAAAAGAAACCGCACACAACTGGAGCCTTTAAGGCTCCGGAGCGGTTTCCAAGGGGCCTAGAAATAAGGCTGTTGATTGCAGAGTTTTGGTGTCAGAAGCCCTAAAAAGGGCTGGATCAGACCGGGTCCCAGGGAGCAAAGGATTCGATCCCAGGCGGTTGCTTAATCAGGCGATCTTCAAACAGGACCCCGGGCGGATACTACACTCGAGCTTACCTCACCTTACGGCGCACACAGACGTACTCTCCCCCTCCCAAGACACCCCCCAGCGCGGGGGAATAGAAATTTTCTAAGTCCCGCCCGCTCGCTCACCGTCCGCCACCCTCTCCTGGCTCACGGCGACCGGAGCAAGACCGACCGACTCACCCACCCCGCGTGCCTCTTCCGGCCTACCCTCCCTCGCCCCAGGGAGGCCCAGGTGGTGGTGGGGCGCCGGGGTCCCTCTGGGCGGCGCCCAGCTCTCCTCCCTCCCTCCCTCCTGCCTTCCTCCCTTCCCGGCAGCCCCCGGGGCTCATCTGCAGACAGGCTCCGCCCCCTCTCCCCAC
This sequence comes from Pelodiscus sinensis, assembly GCF_049634645.1. NCBI lineage: Eukaryota > Metazoa > Chordata > Testudines > Trionychidae > Pelodiscus > Pelodiscus sinensis. The sequence continues at coordinate 57,903 of NW_027465847.1, forward strand.
AGTCTTTTTGTCTTTGCCTCTGCTCTTCCGAGCCCTCACTCCCGTTCCTGATTTAAAAAAAAAAAAAAAAAAAAAAAAAAAAAGAAAAATGAAAATGAAAAAAAGCGGCGGCTTGCCAATGCTGCCTTTGGAAAAACCTCCCCCAGGAGACCAGGGAGAGGCAGAGCAATGCCGCAGCGAGAAAGTACGCTCCGCGTCTCCCTGGTCCGCTGGGGGTTCCCCCCAGCGGACCAGGGAGACGCGGAGTGGCTTTGCTCCCTGCAGCATTGCTCGGAGTCTCCCTGGTCTGCTGGGGGGGCAGCAGACGGGGGGGGGGGGGGCGGCAGGGGGCCAGTAGACCAGGCAGACGCAGAGCAAATGTCCAGATCCAGATCCAGATCCAGATCCAACGGAGCAGATCCACAGCCGATAGCAGAGGATCCAGTGCAGCAAAAAGGAAAGAGCAGCTGTTGCTTTAAGGCAACAGAAGAGCCTCCGCCAATAGGCAGTCTCAAAGGACGTGCCTGGGCGGGGCCTGAACAGCTGATTGCAGATCAGCTGTAGAGCGGCCGGCAGAAAAACCGCGGTAGGGGTTTAAATCCCTTCCAGGCTAAAAAAAAGAAACCGCACACAACTGGAGCCTTTAAGGCTCCGGAGCGGTTTCCAAGGGGCCTAGAAATAAGGCTGTTGATTGCAGAGTTTTGGTGTCAGAAGCCCTAAAAAGGGCTGGATCAGACCGGGTCCCAGGGAGCAAAGGATTCGATCCCAGGCGGTTGCTTAATCAGGCGATCTTCAAACAGGACCCCGGGCGGATACTACACTCGAGCTTACCTCACCTTACGGCGCACACAGACGTACTCTCCCCCTCCCAAGACACCCCCCAGCGCGGGGGAATAGAAATTTTCTAAGTCCCGCCCGCTCGCTCACCGTCCGCCACCCTCTCCTGGCTCACGGCGACCGGAGCAAGACCGACCGACTCACCCACCCCGCGTGCCTCTTCCGGCCTACCCTCCCTCGCCCCAGGGAGGCCCAGGTGGTGGTGGGGCGCCGGGGTCCCTCTGGGCGGCGCCCAGCTCTCCTCCCTCCCTCCCTCCTGCCTTCCTCCCTTCCCGGCAGCCCCCGGGGCTCATCTGCAGACAGGCTCCGCCCCCTCTCCCCACAGTCTTTTTGTCTTTGCCTCTGCTCTTCCGAGCCCTCACTCCCGTTCCTGATTTAAAAAAAAAAAAAAAAAAAAAAAAAAAAAAGAAAAATGAAAATGAAAAAAAGCGGCGGCTTGCCAATGCTGCCTTTGGAAAAACCTCCCCCAGGAGACCAGGGAGAGGCAGAGCAATGCCGCAGCGAGAAAGTACGCTCCGCGTCTCCCTGGTCCGCTGGGGGTTCCCCCCAGCGGACCAGGGAGACGCGGAGTGGCTTTGCTCCCTGCAGCATTGCTCGGAGTCTCCCTGGTCTGCTGGGGGGGCAGCAGACGGGGGGGGGGGGGGGCGGCAGGGGGCCAGTAGACCAGGCAGACGCAGAGCAAATGTCCAGATCCAGATCCAGATCCAGATCCAGATCCAACGGAGCAGATCCACAGCCGATAGCAGAGGATCCAGTGCAGCAAAAAGGAAAGAGCAGCTGTTGCTTTAAGGCAACAGAAGAGCCTCCGCCAATAGGCAGTCTCAAAGGACGTGCCTGGGCGGGGCCTGAACAGCTGATTGCAGATCAGCTGTAGAGCGGCCGGCAGAAAAACCGCGGTAGGGGTTTAAATCCCTTCCAGGCTAAAAAAAAGAAACCGCACACAACTGGAGCCTTTAAGGCTCCGGAGCGGTTTCCAAGGGGCCTAGAAATAAGGCTGTTGATTGCAGAGTTTTGGTGTCAGAAGCCCTAAAAAGGGCTGGATCAGACCGGGTCCCAGGGAGCAAAGGATTCGATCCCAGGCGGTTGCTTAATCAGGCGATCTTCAAACAGGACCCCGGGCGGATACTACACTCGAGCTTACCTCACCTTACGGCGCACACAGACGTACTCTCCCCCTCCCAAGACACCCCCCAGCGCGGGGGAATAGAAATTTTCTAAGTCCCGCCCGCTCGCTCACCGTCCGCCACCCTCTCCTGGCTCACGGCGACCGGAGCAAGACCGACCGACTCACCCACCCCGCGTGCCTCTTCCGGCCTACCCTCCCTCGCCCCAGGGAGGCCCAGGTGGTGGTGGGGCGCCGGGGTCCCTCTGGGCGGCGCCCAGCTCTCCTCCCTCCCTCCCTCCTGCCTTCCTCCCTTCCCGGCAGCCCCCGGGGCTCATCTGCAGACAGGCTCCGCCCCCTCTCCCCACAGTCTTTTTGTCTTTGCCTCTGCTCTTCCGAGCCCTCACTCCCGTTCCTGATTTAAAAAAAAAAAAAAAAAAGGAAAATGAAAATGAAAAAAAGCGGCGGCTTGCCAATGCTGCCTTTGGAAAAACCTCCCCCAGGAGACCAGGGAGAGGCAGAGCAATGCCGCAGCGAGAAAGTACGCTCCGCGTCTCCCTGGTCCGCTGGGGGTTCCCAGGGAGACGCGGAGCGTACTTTCTCGCTGCGGCATTGCTCTGCCTCTCCCTGGTCTCCTGGGGGAGGTTTTTCCAAAGGCAGCAATGGCAAGCCACCAGGTTCCCCCCAGCGGACCAGGGAGACGCGGAGTTGCTTTGCTCCCTGCAGCATTGCTCGGAGTCTCCCTGGTCTGCTGGGGGGGCAGCAGACGGGGGGGGGGGGGGGGCGGCAGGGGGCCAGTAGACCAGGCAGACGCAGAGCAAATGTCCAGATCCAGATCCAGATCCAGATCCAACGGAGCAGATCCACAGCCGATAGCAGAGGATCCAGTGCAGCAAAAAGGAAAGAGCAGCTGTTGCTTTAAGGCAACAGAAGAGCCTCCGCCAATAGGCAGTCTCAAAGGACGTGCCTGGGCGGGGCCTGAACAGCTGATTGCAGATCAGCTGTAGAGCGGCCGGCAGAAAAACCGCGGTAGGGGTTTAAATCCCTTCCAGGCTAAAAAAAAGAAACCGCACACAACTGGAGCCTTTAAGGCTCCGGAGCGGTTTCCAAGGGGCCTAGAAATAAGGCTGTTGATTGCAGAGTTTTGGTGTCAGAAGCCCTAAAAAGGGCTGGATCAGACCGGGTCCCAGGGAGCAAAGGATTCGATCCCAGGCAGTTGCTTAATCAGGCGATCTTCAAACAGGACCCCGGGCGGATACTACACTCGAGCTTACCTCACCTTACGGCGCACACAGACGTACTCTCCCCCTCCCAAGACACCCCCCAGCGCGGGGGAATAGAAATTTTCTAAGTCCTGCCCGCTCGCTCACCGTCCGCCACCCTCTCCTGGCTCACGGCGACCGGAGCAAGACCGACCGACTCACCCACCCCGCGTGCCTCTTCCGGCCTACCCTCCCTCGCCCCAGGGAGGCCCAGGTGGTGGTGGGGCGCCGGGGTCCCTCTGGGCGGCGCCCAGCTCTCCTCCCTCCCTCCCTCCTGCCTTCCTCCCTTCCCGGCAGCCCCCGGGGCTCATCTGCAGACAGGCTCCGCCCCCTCTCCCCACAGTCTTTTTGTCTTTGCCTCTGCTCTTCCGAGCCCTCACTCCCGTTCCTGATTTAAAAAAAAAAAAAAAAAAAAAAGGAAAATGAAAATGAAAAAAAGCGGCGGCTTGCCAATGCTGCCTTTGGAAAAACCTCCCCCAGGAGACCAGGGAGAGGCAGAGCAATGCCGCAGCGAGAAAGTACGCTCCGCGTCTCCCTGGTCCGCTGGGGGTTCCCCCCAGCGGACCAGGGAGACGCGGAGTGGCTTTGCTCCCTGCAGCATTGCTCGGAGTCTCCCTGGTCTGCTGGGGGGGCAGCAGACGGGGGGGGGGGGGGCGGCAGGGGGCCAGTAGACCAGGCAGACGCAGAGCAAATGTCCAGATCCAGATCCAGATCCAGATCCAACGGAGCAGATCCACAGCCGATAGCAGAGGATCCAGTGCAGCAAAAAGGAAAGAGCAGCTGTTGCTTTAAGGCAACAGAAGAGCCTCCGCCAATAGGCAGTCTCAAAGGACGTGCCTGGGCGGGGCCTGAACAGCTGATTGCAGATCAGCTGTAGAGCGGCCGGCAGAAAAACCGCGGTAGGGGTTTAAATCCCTTCCAGGCTAAAAAAAAGAAACCGCACACAACTGGAGCCTTTAAGGCTCCGGAGCGGTTTCCAAGGGGCCTAGAAATAAGGCTGTTGATTGCAGAGTTTTGGTGTCAGAAGCCCTAAAAAGGGCTGGATCAGACCGGGTCCCAGGGAGCAAAGGATTCGATCCCAGGCGGTTGCTTAATCAGGCGATCTTCAAACAGGACCCCGGGCGGATACTACACTCGAGCTTACCTCACCTTACGGCGCACACAGACGTACTCTCCCCCTCCCAAGACACCCCCCAGCGCGGGGGAATAGAAATTTTCTAAGTCCCGCCCGCTCGCTCACCGTCCGCCACCCTCTCCTGGCTCACGGCGACCGGAGCAAGACCGACCGACTCACCCACCCCGCGTGCCTCTTCCGGCCTACCCTCCCTCGCCCCAGGGAGGCCCAGGTGGTGGTGGGGCGCCGGGGTCCCTCTGGGCGGCGCCCAGCTCTCCTCCCTCCCTCCCTCCTGCCTTCCTCCCTTCCCGGCAGCCCCCGGGGCTCATCTGCAGACAGGCTCCGCCCCCTCTCCCCACAGTCTTTTTGTCTTTGCCTCTGCTCTTCCGAGCCCTCACTCCCGTTCCTGATTTAAAAAAAAAAAAAAAAGGAAAATGAAAATGAAAAAAAGCGGCGGCTTGCCAATGCTGCCTTTGGAAAAACCTCCCCCAGGAGACCAGGGAGAGGCAGAGCAATGCCGCAGCGAGAAAGTACGCTCCGCGTCTCCCTGGTCCGCTGGGGGTTCCCAGGGAGACGCGGAGCGTACTTTCTCGCTGCGGCATTGCTCTGCCTCTCCCTGGTCTCCTGGGGGAGGTTTTTCCAAAGGCAGCAATGGCAAGCCACCAGGTTCCCCCCAGCGGACCAGGGAGACGCGGAGTTGCTTTGCTCCCTGCAGCATTGCTCGGAGTCTCCCTGGTCTGCTGGGGGGGCAGCAGACGGGGGGGGGGGGGGGGGGCCGGCAGGGGGCCAGTAGACCAGGCAGACGCAGAGCAAATGTCCAGATCCAGATCCAGATCCAGATCCAACGGAGCAGATCCACAGCCGATAGCAGAGGATCCAGTGCAGCAAAAAGGAAAGAGCAGCTGTTGCTTTAAGGCAACAGAAGAGCCTCCGCCAATAGGCAGTCTCAAAGGACGTGCCTGGGCGGGGCCTGAACAGCTGATTGCAGATCAGCTGTAGAGCGGCCGGCAGAAAAACCGCGGTAGGGGTTTAAATCCCTTCCAGGCTAAAAAAAAGAAACCGCACACAACTGGAGCCTTTAAGGCTCCGGAGCGGTTTCCAAGGGGCCTAGAAATAAGGCTGTTGATTGCAGAGTTTTGGTGTCAGAAGCCCTAAAAAGGGCTGGATCAGACCGGGTCCCAGGGAGCAAAGGATTCGATCCCAGGCGGTTGCTTAATCAGGCGATCTTCAAACAGGACCCCGGGCGGATACTACACTCGAGCTTACCTCACCTTACGGCGCACACAGACGTACTCTCCCCCTCCCAAGACACCCCCCAGCGCGGGGGAATAGAAATTTTCTAAGTCCCGCCCGCTCGCTCACCGTCCGCCACCCTCTCCTGGCTCACGGCGACCGGAGCAAGACCGACCGACTCACCCACCCCGCGTGCCTCTTCCGGCCTACCCTCCCTCGCCCCAGGGAGGCCCAGGTGGTGGTGGGGCGCCGGGGTCCCTCTGGGCGGCGCCCAGCTCTCCTCCCTCCCTCCCTCCTGCCTTCCTCCCTTCCCGGCAGCCCCCGGGGCTCATCTGCAGACAGGCTCCGCCCCCTCTCCCCACAGTCTTTTTGTCTTTGCCTCTGCTCTTCCGAGCCCTCACTCCCGTTCCTGATTTAAAAAAAAAAAAAAAAAAAAAAAAAAAAAAAAGGAAAATGAAAATGAAAATGAAAAAAAGCGGCGGCTTGCCAATGCTGCCTTTGGAAAAACCTCCCCCAGGAGACCAGGGAGAGGCAGAGCAATGCCGCAGCGAGAAAGTACGCTCCGCGTCTCCCTGGTCCGCTGGGGGTTCCCCCCAGCGGACCAGGGAGACGCGGAGTGGCTTTGCTCCCTGCAGCATTGCTCGGAGTCTCCCTGGTCTGCTGGGGGGGCAGCAGACGGGGGGGGGGGGCGGCAGGGGGCCAGTAGACCAGGCAGACGCAGAGCAAATGTCCAGATCCAGATCCAGATCCAGATCCAACGGAGCAGATCCACAGCCGATAGCAGAGGATCCAGTGCAGCAAAAAGGAAAGAGCAGCTGTTGCTTTAAGGCAACAGAAGAGCCTCCGCCAATAGGCAGTCTCAAAGGACGTGCCTGGGCGGGGCCTGAACAGCTGATTGCAGATCAGCTGTAGAGCGGCCGGCAGAAAAACCGCGGTAGGGGTTTAAATCCCTTCCAGGCTAAAAAAAAGAAACCGCACACAACTGGAGCCTTTAAGGCTCCGGAGCGGTTTCCAAGGGGCCTAGAAATAAGGCTGTTGATTGCAGAGTTTTGGTGTCAGAAGCCCTAAAAAGGGCTGGATCAGACCGGGTCCCAGGGAGCAAAGGATTCGATCCCAGGCGGTTGCTTAATCAGGCGATCTTCAAACAGGACCCCGGGCGGATACTACACTCGAGCTTACCTCACCTTACGGCGCACACAGACGTACTCTCCCCCTCCCAAGACACCCCCCAGCGCGGGGGAATAGAAATTTTCTAAGTCCCGCCCGCTCGCTCACCGTCCGCCACCCTCTCCTGGCTCACGGCGACCGGAGCAAGACCGACCGACTCACCCACCCCGCGTGCCTCTTCTGGCCTACCCTCCCTCGCCCCAGGGAGGCCCAGGTGGTGGTGGGGCGCCGGGGTCCCTCTGGGCGGCGCCCAGCTCTCCTCCCTCCCTCCCTCCTGCCTTCCTCCCTTCCCGGCAGCCCCCGGGGCTCATCTGCAGACAGGCTCCGCCCCCTCTCCCCACAGTCTTTTTGTCTTTGCCTCTGCTCTTCGAGCCCTCACTCCCGTTCCTGATTTAAAAAAAAAAAAAAAAAAAAAGGAAAATGAAAATGAAAATGAAAAAAAGCGGCGGCTTGCCAATGCTGCCTTTGGAAAAACCTCCCCCAGGAGACCAGGGAGAGGCAGAGCAATGCCGCAGCGAGAAAGTACGCTCCGCGTCTCCCTGGTCCGCTGGGGGTTCCCCCCAGCGGACCAGGGAGACGCGGAGTGGCTTTGCTCCCTGCAGCATTGCTCGGAGTCTCCCTGGTCTGCTGGGGGGGCAGCAGACGGGGGGGGGGGGGGCGGCAGGGGGCCAGTAGACCAGGCAGACGCAGAGCAAATGTCCAGATCCAGATCCAGATCCAGATCCAACGGAGCAGATCCACAGCCGATAGCAGAGGATCCAGTGCAGCAAAAAGGAAAGAGCAGCTGTTGCTTTAAGGCAACAGAAGAGCCTCCGCCAATAGGCAGTCTCAAAGGACGTGCCTGGGCGGGGCCTGAACAGCTGATTGCAGATCAGCTGTAGAGCGGCCGGCAGAAAAACCGCGGTAGGGGTTTAAATCCCTTCCAGGCTAAAAAAAAGAAACCGCACACAACTGGAGCCTTTAAGGCTCCGGAGCGGTTTCCAAGGGGCCTAGAAATAAGGCTGTTGATTGCAGAGTTTTGGTGTCAGAAGCCCTAAAAAGGGCTGGATCAGACCGGGTCCCAGGGAGCAAAGGATTCGATCCCAGGCGGTTGCTTAATCAGGCGATCTTCAAACAGGACCCCGGGCGGATACTACACTCGAGCTTACCTCACCTTACGGCGCACACAGACGTACTCTCCCCCTCCCAAGACACCCCCCAGCGCGGGGGAATAGAAATTTTCTAAGTCCCGCCCGCTCGCTCACCGTCCGCCACCCTCTCCTGGCTCACGGCGACCGGAGCAAGACCGACCGACTCACCCACCCCGCGTGCCTCTTCCGGCCTACCCTCCCTCGCCCCAGGGAGGCCCAGGTGGTGGTGGGGTGCCGGGGTCCCTCTGGGCGGCGCCCAGCTCTCCTCCCTCCCTCCCTCCTGCCTTCCTCCCTTCCCGGCAGCCCCCGGGGCTCATCTGCAGACAGGCTCCGCCCCCTCTCCCCACAGTCTTTTTGTCTTTGCCTCTGCTCTTCCGAGCCCTCACTCCCGTTCCTGATTTAAAAAAAAAAAAAAAAAAAAAAAAAGGAAAATGAAAATGAAAAAAAGCGGCGGCTTGCCAATGCTGCCTTTGGAAAAACCTCCCCCAGGAGACCAGGGAGAGGCAGAGCAATGCCGCAGCGAGAAAGTACGCTCCGCGTCTCCCTGGTCCGCTGGGGGTTCCCCCCAGCGGACCAGGGAGACGCGGAGTGGCTTTGCTCCCTGCAGCATTGCTCGGAGTCTCCCTGGTCTGCTGGGGGGGCAGCAGACGGGGGGGGGGGGGGCGGCAGGGGGCCAGTAGACCAGGCAGACGCAGAGCAAATGTCCAGATCCAGATCCAGATCCAGATCCAACGGAGCAGATCCACAGCCGATAGCAGAGGATCCAGTGCAGCAAAAAGGAAAGAGCAGCTGTTGCTTTAAGGCAACAGAAGAGCCTCCGCCAATAGGCAGTCTCAAAGGACGTGCCTGGGCGGGGCCTGAACAGCTGATTGCAGATCAGCTGTAGAGCGGCCGGCAGAAAAACCGCGGTAGGGGTTTAAATCCCTTCCAGGCTAAAAAAAAGAAACCGCACACAACTGGAGCCTTTAAGGCTCCGGAGCGGTTTCCAAGGGGCCTAGAAATAAGGCTGTTGATTGCAGAGTTTTGGTGTCAGAAGCCCTAAAAAGGGCTGGATCAGACCGGGTCCCAGGGAGCAAAGGATTCGATCCCAGGCGGTTGCTTAATCAGGCGATCTTCAAACAGGACCCCGGGCGGATACTACACTCGAGCTTACCTCACCTTACGGCGCACACAGACGTACTCTCCCCCTCCCAAGACACCCCCCAGCGCGGGGGAATAGAAATTTTCTAAGTCCCGCCCGCTCGCTCACCGTCCGCCACCCTCTCCTGGCTCACGGCGACCGGAGCAAGACCGACCGACTCACCCACCCCGCGTGCCTCTTCCGGCCTACCCTCCCTCGCCCCAGGGAGGCCCAGGTGGTGGTGGGGCGCCGGGGTCCCTCTGGGCGGCGCCCAGCTCTCCTCCCTCCCTCCCTCCTGCCTTCCTCCCTTCCCGGCAGCCCCCGGGGCTCATCTGCAGACAGGCTCCGCCCCCTCTCCCCACAGTCTTTTTGTCTTTGCCTCTGCTCTTCGAGCCCTCACTCCCGTTCCTGATTTAAAAAAAAAAAAAAAAAAAAAAAAAAAAAGGAAAATGAAAATGAAAAAAAGCGGCGGCTTGCCAATGCTGCCTTTGGAAAAACCTCCCCCAGGAGACCAGGGAGAGGCAGAGCAATGCCGCAGCGAGAAAGTACGCTCCGCGTCTCCCTGGTCCGCTGGGGGTTCCCCCCAGCGGACCAGGGAGACGCGGAGTGGCTTTGCTCCCTGCAGCATTGCTCGGAGTCTCCCTGGTCTGCTGGGGGGGCAGCAGACGGGGGGGGGGGGGCGGCAGGGGGCCAGTAGACCAGGCAGACGCAGAGCAAATGTCCAGATCCAGATCCAACGGAGCAGATCCACAGCCGATAGCAGAGGATCCAGTGCAGCAAAAAGGAAAGAGCAGCTGTTGCTTTAAGGCAACAGAAGAGCCTCCGCCAATAGGCAGTCTCAAAGGACGTGCCTGGGCGGGGCCTGAACAGCTGATTGCAGATCAGCTGTAGAGCGGCCGGCAGAAAAACCGCGGTAGGGGTTTAAATCCCTTCCAGGCTAAAAAAAAGAAACCGCACACAACTGGAGCCTTTAAGGCTCCGGAGCGGTTTCCAAGGGGCCTAGAAATAAGGCTGTTGATTGCAGAGTTTTGGTGTCAGAAGCCCTAAAAAGGGCTGGATCAGACCGGGTCCCAGGGAGCAAAGGATTCGATCCCAGGCGGTTGCTTAATCAGGCGATCTTCAAACAGGACCCCGGGCGGATACTACACTCGAGCTTACCTCACCTTACGGCGCACACAGACGTACTCTCCCCCTCCCAAGACACCCCCCAGCGCGGGGGAATAGAAATTTTCTAAGTCCCGCCCGCTCGCTCACCGTCCGCCACCCTCTCCTGGCTCACGGCGACCGGAGCAAGACCGACCGACTCACCCACCCCGCGTGCCTCTTCCGGCCTACCCTCCCTCGCCCCAGGGAGGCCCAGGTGGTGGTGGGGCGCCGGGGTCCCTCTGGGCGGCGCCCAGCTCTCCTCCCTCCCTCCCTCCTGCCTTCCTCCCTTCCCGGCAGCCCCCGGGGCTCATCTGCAGACAGGCTCCGCCCCCTCTCCCCACAGTCTTTTTGTCTTTGCCTCTGCTCTTCCGAGCCCTCACTCCCGTTCCTGATTTAAAAAAAAAAAAAAAAAAAAAAAAAGGAAAATGAAAATGAAAAAAAGCGGCGGCTTGCCAATGCTGCCTTTGGAAAAACCTCCCCCAGGAGACCAGGGAGAGGCAGAGCAATGCCGCAGCGAGAAAGTACGCTCCGCGTCTCCCTGGTCCGCTGGGGGTTCCCCCCAGCGGACCAGGGAGACGCGGAGTGGCTTTGCTCCCTGCAGCATTGCTCGGAGTCTCCCTGGTCTGCTGGGGGGGCAGCAGACGGGGGGGGGGGGCGGCAGGGGGCCAGTAGACCAGGCAGACGCAGAGCAAATGTCCAGATCCAGATCCAACGGAGCAGATCCACAGCCGATAGCAGAGGATCCAGTGCAGCAAAAAGGAAAGAGCAGCTGTTGCTTTAAGGCAACAGAAGAGCCTCCGCCAATAGGCAGTCTCAAAGGACGTGCCTGGGCGGGGCCTGAACAGCTGATTGCAGATCAGCTGTAGAGCGGCCGGCAGAAAAACCGCGGTAGGGGTTTAAATCCCTTCCAGGCTAAAAAAAAGAAACCGCACACAACTGGAGCCTTTAAGGCTCCGGAGCGGTTTCCAAGGGGCCTAGAAATAAGGCTGTTGATTGCAGAGTTTTGGTGTCAGAAGCCCTAAAAAGGGCTGGATCAGACCGGGTCCCAGGGAGCAAAGGATTCGATCCCAGGCGGTTGCTTAATCAGGCGATCTTCAAACAGGACCCCGGGCGGATACTACACTCGAGCTTACCTCACCTTACGGCGCACACAGACGTACTCTCCCCCTCCCAAGACACCCCCCAGCGCGGGGGAATAGAAATTTTCTAAGTCCCGCCCGCTCGCTCACCGTCCGCCACCCTCTCCTGGCTCACGGCGACCGGAGCAAGACCGACCGACTCACCCACCCCGCGTGCCTCTTCCGGCCTACCCTCCCTCGCCCCAGGGAGGCCCAGGTGGTGGTGGGGCGCCGGGGTCCCTCTGGGCGGCGCCCAGCTCTCCTCCCTCCCTCCCTCCTGCCTTCCTCCCTTCCCGGCAGCCCCCGGGGCTCATCTGCAGACAGGCTCCGCCCCCTCTCCCCACAGTCTTTTTGTCTTTGCCTCTGCTCTTCGAGCCCTCACTCCCGTTCCTGATTTAAAAAAAAAAAAAAAAAAAAAAAAAAAAAGGAAAATGAAAATGAAAAAAAGCGGCGGCTTGCCAATGCTGCCTTTGGAAAAACCTCCCCCAAGAGACCAGGGAGAGGCAGAGCAATGCCGCAGCGAGAAAGTACGCTCCGCGTCTCCCTGGTCCGCTGGGGGTTCCCCCCAGCGGACCAGGGAGACGCGGAGTGGCTTTGCTCCCTGCAGCATTGCTCGGAGTCTCCCTGGTCTGCTGGGGGGGCAGCAGACGGGGGGGGGGCGGCAGGGGGCCAGTAGACCAGGCAGACGCAGAGCAAATGTCCAGATCCAGATCCAGATCCAGATCCAACGGAGCAGATCCACAGCCGATAGCAGAGGATCCAGTGCAGCAAAAAGGAAAGAGCAGCTGTTGCTTTAAGGCAACAGAAGAGCCTCCGCCAATAGGCAGTCTCAAAGGACGTGCCTGGGCGGGGCCTGAACAGCTGATTGCAGATCAGCTGTAGAGCGGCCGGCAGAAAAACCGCGGTAGGGGTTTAAATCCCTTCCAGGCTAAAAAAAAGAAACCGCACACAACTGGAGCCTTTAAGGCTCCGGAGCGGTTTCCAAGGGGCCTAGAAATAAGGCTGTTGATTGCAGAGTTTTGGTGTCAGAAGCCCTAAAAAGGGCTGGATCAGACCGGGTCCCAGGGAGCAAAGGATTCGATCCCAGGCGGTTGCTTAATCAGGCGATCTTCAAACAGGACCCCGGGCGGATACTACACTCGAGCTTACCTCACCTTACGGCGCACACAGACGTACTCTCCCCCTCCCAAGACACCCCCCAGCGCGGGGGAATAGAAATTTTCTAAGTCCCGCCCGCTCGCTCACCGTCCGCCACCCTCTCCTGGCTCACGGCGACCGGAGCAAGACCGACCGACTCACCCACCCTGCGTGCCTCTTCCGGCCTACCCTCCCTCGCCCCAGGGAGGCCCAGGTGGTGGTGGGGCGCCGGGGTCCCTCTGGGCGGCGCCCAGCTCTCCTCCCTCCCTCCCTCCTGCCTTCCTCCCTTCCCGGCAGCCCCCGGGGCTCATCTGCAGACAGGCTCCGCCCCCTCTCCCCACAGTCTTTTTGTCTTTGCCTCTGCTCTTCGAGCCCTCACTCCCGTTCCTGATTTAAAAAAAAAAAAAAAAAAAAAAAAAAAAAGGAAAATGAAAATGAAAAAAAGCGGCGGCTTGCCAATGCTGCCTTTGGAAAAACCTCCCCCAGGAGACCAGGGAGAGGCAGAGCAATGCCGCAGCGAGAAAGTACGCTCCGCGTCTCCCTGGTCCGCTGGGGGTTCCCCCCAGCGGACCAGGGAGACGCGGAGTGGCTTTGCTCCCTGCAGCATTGCTCGGAGTCTCCCTGGTCTGCTGGGGGGGCAGCAGACGGGGGGGGGGGGGGGGGCGGCAGGGGGCCAGTAGACCAGGCAGACGCAGAGCAAATGTCCAGATCCAGATCCAGATCCAGATCCAGATCCAACGGAGCAGATCCACAGCCGATAGCAGAGGATCCAGTGCAGCAAAAAGGAAAGAGCAGCTGTTGCTTTAAGGCAACAGAAGAGCCTCCGCCAATAGGCAGTCTCAAAGGACGTGCCTGGGCGGGGCCTGAACAGCTGATTGCAGATCAGCTGTAGAGCGGCCGGCAGAAAAACCGCGGTAGGGGTTTAAATCCCTTCCAGGCTAAAAAAAAGAAACCGCACACAACTGGAGCCTTTAAGGCTCCGGAGCGGTTTCCAAGGGGCCTAGAAATAAGGCTGTTGATTGCAGAGTTTTGGTGTCAGAAGCCCTAAAAAGGGCTGGATCAGACCGGGTCCCAGGGAGCAAAGGATTCGATCCCAGGCGGTTGCTTAATCAGGCGATCTTCAAACAGGACCCCGGGCGGATACTACACTCGAGCTTACCTCACCTTACGGCGCACACAGACGTACTCTCCCCCTCCCAAGACACCCCCCAGCGCGGGGGAATAGAAATTTTCTAAGTCCCGCCCGCTCGCTCACCGTCCGCCACCCTCTCCTGGCTCACGGCGACCGGAGCAAGACCGACCGACTCACCCACCCCGCGTGCCTCTTCCGGCCTACCCTCCCTCGCCCCAGGGAGGCCCAGGTGGTGGTGGGGCGCCGGGGTCCCTCTGGGCGGCGCCCAGCTCTCCTCCCTCCCTCCCTCCTGCCTTCCTCCCTTCCCGGCAGCCCCCGGGGCTCATCTGCAGACAGGCTCCGCCCCCTCTCCCCACAGTCTTTTTGTCTTTGCCTCTGCTCTTCCGAGCCCTCACTCCCGTTCCTGATTTAAAAAAAAAAAAAAAAAAAAAAAAAAAAAGGAAAATGAAAATGAAAAAAAGCGGCGGCTTGCCAATGCTGCCTTTGGAAAAACCTCCCCCAGGAGACCAGGGAGAGGCAGAGCAATGCCGCAGCGAGAAAGTACGCTCCGCGTCTCCCTGGTCCGCTGGGGGTTCCCCCCAGCGGACCAGGGAGACGCGGAGTGGCTTTGCTCCCTGCAGCATTGCTCGGAGTCTCCCTGGTCTGCTGGGGGGGCAGCAGACGGGGGGGGGGGGGGCGGCAGGGGGCCAGTAGACCAGGCAGACGCAGAGCAAATGTCCAGATCCAGATCCAGATCCAGATCCAGATCCAACGGAGCAGATCCACAGCCGATAGCAGAGGATCCAGTGCAGCAAAAAGGAAAGAGCAGCTGTTGCTTTAAGGCAACAGAAGAGCCTCCGCCAATAGGCAGTCTCAAAGGACGTGCCTGGGCGGGGCCTGAACAGCTGATTGCAGATCAGCTGTAGAGCGGCCGGCAGAAAAACCGCGGTAGGGGTTTAAATCCCTTCCAGGCTAAAAAAAAGAAACCGCACACAACTGGAGCCTTTAAGGCTCCGGAGCGGTTTCCAAGGGGCCTAGAAATAAGGCTGTTGATTGCAGAGTTTTGGTGTCAGAAGCCCTAAAAAGGGCTGGATCAGACCGGGTCCCAGGGAGCAAAGGATTCGATCCCAGGCGGTCGCTTAATCAGGCGATCTTCAAACAGGACCCCGGGCGGATACTACACTCGAGCTTACCTCACCTTACGGCGCACACAGACGTACTCTCCCCCTCCCAAGACACCCCCCAGCGCGGGGGAATAGAAATTTTCTAAGTCCCGCCCGCTCGCTCACCGTCCGCCACCCTCTCCTGGCTCACGGCGACCGGAGCAAGACCGACCGACTCACCCACCCCGCGTGCCTCTTCCGGCCTACCCTCCCTCGCCCCAGGGAGGCCCAGGTGGTGGTGGGGCGCCGGGGTCCCTCTGGGCGGCGCCCAGCTCTCCTCCCTCCCTCCCTCCTGCCTTCCTCCCTTCCCGGCAGCCCCCGGGGCTCATCTGCAGACAGGCTCCGCCCCCTCTCCCCACAGTCTTTTTGTCTTTGCCTCTGCTCTTCCGAGCCCTCACTCCCGTTCCTGATTTAAAAAAAAAAAAAAAAGGAAAATGAAAATGAAAAAAAGCGGCGGCTTGCCAATGCTGCCTTTGGAAAAACCTCCCCCAGGAGACCAGGGAGAGGCAGAGCAATGCCGCAGCGAGAAAGTACGCTCCGCGTCTCCCTGGTCCGCTGGGGGTTCCCCCCAGCGGACCAGGGAGACGCGGAGTGGCTTTGCTCCCTGCAGCATTGCTCGGAGTCTCCCTGGTCTGCTGGGGGGGCAGCAGACGGGGGGGGGGGGGGGCGGCAGGGGGCCAGTAGACCAGGCAGACGCAGAGCAAATGTCCAGATCCAGATCCAGATCCAGATCCAACGGAGCAGATCCACAGCCGATAGCAGAGGATCCAGTGCAGCAAAAAGGAAAGAGCAGCTGTTGCTTTAAGGCAACAGAAGAGCCTCCGCCAATAGGCAGTCTCAAAGGACGTGCCTGGGCGGGGCCTGAACAGCTGATTGCAGATCAGCTGTAGAGCGGCCGGCAGAAAAACCGCGGTAGGGGTTTAAATCCCTTCCAGGCTAAAAAAAAGAAACCGCACACAACTGGAGCCTTTAAGGCTCCGGAGCGGTTTCCAAGGGGCCTAGAAATAAGGCTGTTGATTGCAGAGTTTTGGTGTCAGAAGCCCTAAAAAGGGCTGGATCAGACCGGGTCCCAGGGAGCAAAGGATTCGATCCCAGGCGGTTGCTTAATCAGGCGATCTTCAAACAGGACCCCGGGCGGATACTACACTCGAGCTTACCTCACCTTACGGCGCACACAGACGTACTCTCCCCCTCCCAAGACACCCCCCAGCGCGGGGGAATAGAAATTTTCTAAGTCCCGCCCGCTCGCTCACCGTCCGCCACCCTCTCCTGGCTCACGGCGACCGGAGCAAGACCGACCGACTCACCCACCCCGCGTGCCTCTTCCGGCCTACCCTCCCTCGCCCCAGGGAGGCCCAGGTGGTGGTGGGGCGCCGGGGTCCCTCTGGGCGGCGCCCAGCTCTCCTCCCTCCCTCCCTCCTGCCTTCCTCCCTTCCCGGCAGCCCCCGGGGCTCATCTGCAGACAGGCTCCGCCCCCTCTCCCCACAGTCTTTTTGTCTTTGCCTCTGCTCTTCCGAGCCCTCACTCCCGTTCCTGATTTAAAAAAAAAAAAAAAAAAAAAAAAAAAAGGAAAATGAAAATGAAAAAAAGCGGCGGCTTGCCAATGCTGCCTTTGGAAAAACCTCCCCCAGGAGACCAGGGAGAGGCAGAGCAATGCCGCAGCGAGAAAGTACGCTCCGCGTCTCCCTGGTCCGCTGGGGGTTCCCCCCAGCGGACCAGGGAGACGCGGAGTGGCTTTGCTCCCTGCAGCATTGCTCGGAGTCTCCCTGGTCTGCTGGGGGGGCAGCAGACGGGGGGGGGGGGGGGGCGGCAGGGGGCCAGTAGACCAGGCAGACGCAGAGCAAATGTCCAGATCCAGATCCAGATCCAGATCCAACGGAGCAGATCCACAGCCGATAGCAGAGGATCCAGTGCAGCAAAAAGGAAAGAGCAGCTGTTGCTTTAAGGCAACAGAAGAGCCTCCGCCAATAGGCAGTCTCAAAGGACGTGCCTGGGCGGGGCCTGAACAGCTGATTGCAGATCAGCTGTAGAGCGGCCGGCAGAAAAACCGCGGTAGGGGTTTAAATCCCTTCCAGGCTAAAAAAAAGAAACCGCACACAACTGGAGCCTTTAAGGCTCCGGAGCGGTTTCCAAGGGGCCTAGAAATAAGGCTGTTGATTGCAGAGTTTTGGTGTCAGAAGCCCTAAAAAGGGCTGGATCAGACCGGGTCCCAGGGAGCAAAGGATTCGATCCCAGGCGGTTGCTTAATCAGGCGATCTTCAAACAGGACCCCGGGCGGATACTACACTCGAGCTTACCTCACCTTACGGCGCACACAGACGTACTCTCCCCCTCCCAAGACACCCCCCAGCGCGGGGGAATAGAAATTTTCTAAGTCCCGCCCGCTCGCTCACCGTCCGCCACCCTCTCCTGGCTCACGGCGACCGGAGCAAGACCGACCGACTCACCCACCCCGCGTGCCTCTTCCGGCCTACCCTCCCTCGCCCCAGGGAGGCCCAGGTGGTGGTGGGGCGCCGGGGTCCCTCTGGGCGGCGCCCAGCTCTCCTCCCTCCCTCCCTCCTGCCTTCCTCCCTTCCCGGCAGCCCCCGGGGCTCATCTGCAGACAGGCTCCGCCCCCTCTCCCCACAGTCTTTTTGTCTTTGCCTCTGCTCTTCCAAGCCCTCACTCCCGTTCCTGATTTAAAAAAAAAAAAAAAAAAAAAAAAAAAAGGAAAATGAAAATGAAAAAAAGCGGCGGCTTGCCAATGCTGCCTTTGGAAAAACCTCCCCCAGGAGACCAGGGAGAGGCAGAGCAATGCCACAGCGAGAAAGTACGCTCCGCGTCTCCCTGGTCCGCTGGGGGTTCCCCCCAGCGGACCAGGGAGACGCGGAGTGGCTTTGCTCCCTGCAGCATTGCTCGGAGTCTCCCTGGTCTGCTGGGGGGGCAGCAGACGGGGGGGGGGGGGGGCGGCAGGGGGCCAGTAGACCAGGCAGACGCAGAGCAAATGTCCAGATCCAGATCCAGATCCAGATCCAACGGAGCAGATCCACAGCCGATAGCAGAGGATCCAGTGCAGCAAAAAGGAAAGAGCAGCTGTTGCTTTAAGGCAACAGAAGAGCCTCCGCCAATAGGCAGTCTCAAAGGACGTGCCTGGGCGGGGCCTGAACAGCTGATTGCAGATCAGCTGTAGAGCGGCCGGCAGAAAAACCGCGGTAGGGGTTTAAATCCCTTCCAGGCTAAAAAAAAGAAACCGCACACAACTGGAGCCTTTAAGGCTCCGGAGCGGTTTCCAAGGGGCCTAGAAATAAGGCTGTTGATTGCAGAGTTTTGGTGTCAGAAGCCCTAAAAAGGGCTGGATCAGACCGGGTCCCAGGGAGCAAAGGATTCGATCCCAGGCGGTTGCTTAATCAGGCGATCTTCAAACAGGACCCCGGGCGGATACTACACTCGAGCTTACCTCACCTTACGGCGCACACAGACGTACTCTCCCCCTCCCAAGACACCCCCCAGCGCGGGGGAATAGAAATTTTCTAAGTCCCGCCCGCTCGCTCACCGTCCGCCACCCTCTCCTGGCTCACGGCGACCGGAGCAAGACCGACCGACTCACCCACCCCGCGTGCCTCTTCCGGCCTACCCTCCCTCGCCCCAGGGAGGCCCAGGTGGTGGTGGGGCGCCGGGGTCCCTCTGGGCGGCGCCCAGCTCTCCTCCCTCCCTCCCTCCTGCCTTCCTCCCTTCCCGGCAGCCCCCGGGGCTCATCTGCAGACAGGCTCCGCCCCCTCTCCCCACAGTCTTTTTGTCTTTGCCTCTGCTCTTCGAGCCCTCACTCCCGTTCCTGATTTAAAAAAAAAAAAAAAAAAAAAAAAAAAAGGAAAATGAAAATGAAAAAAAGCGGCGGCTTGCCAATGCTGCCTTTGGAAAAACCTCCCCCAGGAGACCAGGGAGAGGCAGAGCAATGCCGCAGCGAGAAAGTACGCTCCGCGTCTCCCTGGTCCGCTGGGGGTTCCCCCCAGCGGACCAGGGAGACGCGGAGTGGCTTTGCTCCCTGCAGCATTGCTCGGAGTCTCCCTGGTCTGCTGGGGGGGCAGCAGACGGGGGGGGGGGGCGGCAGGGGGCCAGTAGACCAGGCAGACGCAGAGCAAATGTCCAGATCCAGATCCAGATCCAGATCCAACGGAGCAGATCCACAGCCGATAGCAGAGGATCCAGTGCAGCAAAAAGGAAAGAGCAGCTGTTGCTTTAAGGCAACAGAAGAGCCTCCGCCAATAGGCAGTCTCAAAGGACGTGCCTGGGCGGGGCCTGAACAGCTGATTGCAGATCAGCTGTAGAGCGGCCGGCAGAAAAACCGCGGTAGGGGTTTAAATCCCTTCCAGGCTAAAAAAAAGAAACCGCACACAACTGGAGCCTTTAAGGCTCCGGAGCGGTTTCCAAGGGGCCTAGAAATAAGGCTGTTGATTGCAGAGTTTTGGTGTCAGAAGCCCTAAAAAGGGCTGGATCAGACCGGGTCCCAGGGAGCAAAGGATTCGATCCCAGGCGGTTGCTTAATCAGGCGATCTTCAAACAGGACCCCGGGCGGATACTACACTCGAGCTTACCTCACCTTACGGCGCACACAGACGTACTCTCCCCCTCCCAAGACACCCCCCAGCGCGGGGGAATAGAAATTTTCTAAGTCCCGCCCGCTCGCTCACCGTCCGCCACCCTCTCCTGGCTCACGGCGACCGGAGCAAGACCGACCGACTCACCCACCCCGCGTGCCTCTTCTGGCCTACCCTCCCTCGCCCCAGGGAGGCCCAGGTGGTGGTGGGGCGCCGGGGTCCCTCTGGGCGGCGCCCAGCTCTCCTCCCTCCCTCCCTCCTGCCTTCCTCCCTTCCCGGCAGCCCCCGGGGCTCATCTGCAGACAGGCTCCGCCCCCTCTCCCCACAGTCTTTTTGTCTTTGCCTCTGCTCTTCCGAGCCCTCACTCCCGTTCCTGATTTAAAAAAAAAAAAAAAAAAAAAAAAAAAAAGGAAAATGAAAATGAAAAAAAGCGGCGGCTTGCCAATGCTGCCTTTGGAAAAACCTCCCCCAGGAGACCAGGGAGAGGCAGAGCAATGCCGCAGCGAGAAAGTACGCTCCGCGTCTCCCTGGTCCGCTGGGGGTTCCCCCCAGCGGACCAGGGAGACGCGGAGTGGCTTTGCTCCCTGCAGCATTGCTCGGAGTCTCCCTGGTCTGCTGGGGGGGCAGCAGACGGGGGGGGGGGGGCGGCAGGGGGCCAGTAGACCAGGCAGACGCAGAGCAAATGTCCAGATCCAGATCCAGATCCAGATCCAACGGAGCAGATCCACAGCCGATAGCAGAGGATCCAGTGCAGCAAAAAGGAAAGAGCAGCTGTTGCTTTAAGGCAACAGAAGAGCCTCCGCCAATAGGCAGTCTCAAAGGACGTGCCTGGGCGGGGCCTGAACAGCTGATTGCAGATCAGCTGTAGAGCGGCCGGCAGAAAAACCGCGGTAGGGGTTTAAATCCCTTCCAGGCTAAAAAAAAGAAACCGCACACAACTGGAGCCTTTAAGGCTCCGGAGCGGTTTCCAAGGGGCCTAGAAATAAGGCTGTTGATTGCAGAGTTTTGGTGTCAGAAGCCCTAAAAAGGGCTGGATCAGACCGGGTCCCAGGGAGCAAAGGATTCGATCCCAGGCGGTTGCTTAATCAGGCGATCTTCAAACAGGACCCCGGGCGGATACTACACTCGAGCTTACCTCACCTTACGGCGCACACAGACGTACTCTCCCCCTCCCAAGACACCCCCCAGCGCGGGGGAATAGAAATTTTCTAAGTCCCGCCCGCTCGCTCACCGTCCGCCACCCTCTCCTGGCTCACGGCGACCGGAGCAAGACCGACCGACTCACCCACCCCGCGTGCCTCTTCCGGCCTACCCTCCCTCGCCCCAGGGAGGCCCAGGTGGTGGTGGGGCGCCGGGGTCCCTCTGGGCGGCGCCCAGCTCTCCTCCCTCCCTCCCTCCTGCCTTCCTCCCTTCCCGGCAGCCCCCGGGGCTCATCTGCAGACAGGCTCCGCCCCCTCTCCCCACAGTCTTTTTGTCTTTGCCTCTGCTCTTCCGAGCCCTCACTCCCGTTCCTGATTTAAAAAAAAAAAAAAAAGGAAAATGAAAATGAAAAAAAGCGGCGGCTTGCCAATGCTGCCTTTGGAAAAACCTCCCCCAGGAGACCAGGGAGAGGCAGAGCAATGCCGCAGCGAGAAAGTACGCTCCGCGTCTCCCTGGTCCGCTGGGGGTTCCCCCCAGCGGACCAGGGAGACGCGGAGTGGCTTTGCTCCCTGCAGCATTGCTCGGAGTCTCCCTGGTCTGCTGGGGGGGCAGCAGACGGGGGGGGGGCGGCAGGGGGCCAGTAGACCAGGCAGACGCAGAGCAAATGTCCAGATCCAGATCCAACGGAGCAGATCCACAGCCGATAGCAGAGGATCCAGTGCAGCAAAAAGGAAAGAGCAGCTGTTGCTTTAAGGCAACAGAAGAGCCTCCGCCAATAGGCAGTCTCAAAGGACGTGCCTGGGCGGGGCCTGAACAGCTGATTGCAGATCAGCTGTAGAGCGGCCGGCAGAAAAACCGCGGTAGGGGTTTAAATCCCTTCCAGGCTAAAAAAAAGAAACCGCACACAACTGGAGCCTTTAAGGCTCCGGAGCGGTTTCCAAGGGGCCTAGAAATAAGGCTGTTGATTGCAGAGTTTTGGTGTCAGAAGCCCTAAAAAGGGCTGGATCAGACCGGGTCCCAGGGAGCAAAGGATTCGATCCCAGGCGGTTGCTTAATCAGGCGATCTTCAAACAGGACCCCGGGCGGATACTACACTCGAGCTTACCTCACCTTACGGCGCACACAGACGTACTCTCCCCCTCCCAAGACACCCCCCAGCGCGGGGGAATAGAAATTTTCTAAGTCCCGCCCGCTCGCTCACCGTCCGCCACCCTCTCCTGGCTCACGGCGACCGGAGCAAGACCGACCGACTCACCCACCCCGCGTGCCTCTTCCGGCCTACCCTCCCTCGCCCCAGGGAGGCCCAGGTGGTGGTGGGGCGCCGGGGTCCCTCTGGGCGGCGCCCAGCTCTCCTCCCTCCCTCCCTCCTGCCTTCCTCCCTTCCCGGCAGCCCCCGGGGCTCATCTGCAGACAGGCTCCGCCCCCTCTCCCCACAGTCTTTTTGTCTTTGCCTCTGCTCTTCCGAGCCCTCACTCCCGTTCCTGATTTAAAAAAAAAAAAAAAAAAAAAAAAGGAAAATGAAAATGAAAAAAAGCGGCGGCTTGCCAATGCTGCCTTTGGAAAAACCTCCCCCAGGAGACCAGGGAGAGGCAGAGCAATGCCGCAGCGAGAAAGTACGCTCCGCGTCTCCCTGGTCCGCTGGGGGTTCCCCCCAGCGGACCAGGGAGACGCGGAGTGGCTTTGCTCCCTGCAGCATTGCTCGGAGTCTCCCTGGTCTGCTGGGGGGGCAGCAGACGGGGGGGGGGGGGCGGCAGGGGGCCAGTAGACCAGGCAGACGCAGAGCAAATGTCCAGATCCAGATCCAGATCCAGATCCAACGGAGCAGATCCACAGCCGATAGCAGAGGATCCAGTGCAGCAAAAAGGAAAGAGCAGCTGTTGCTTTAAGGCAACAGAAGAGCCTCCGCCAATAGGCAGTCTCAAAGGACGTGCCTGGGCGGGGCCTGAACAGCTGATTGCAGATCAGCTGTAGAGCGGCCGGCAGAAAAACCGCGGTAGGGGTTTAAATCCCTTCCAGGCTAAAAAAAAGAAACCGCACACAACTGGAGCCTTTAAGGCTCCGGAGCGGTTTCCAAGGGGCCTAGAAATAAGGCTGTTGATTGCAGAGTTTTGGTGTCAGAAGCCCTAAAAAGGGCTGGATCAGACCGGGTCCCAGGGAGCAAAGGATTCGATCCCAGGCGGTTGCTTAATCAGGCGATCTTCAAACAGGACCCCGGGCGGATACTACACTCGAGCTTACCTCACCTTACGGCGCACACAGACGTACTCTCCCCCTCCCAAGACACCCCCCAGCGCGGGGGAATAGAAATTTTCTAAGTCCCGCCCGCTCGCTCACCGTCCGCCACCCTCTCCTGGCTCACGGCGACCGGAGCAAGACCGACCGACTCACCCACCCCGCGTGCCTCTTCCGGCCTACCCTCCCTCGCCCCAGGGAGGCCCAGGTGGTGGTGGGGCGCCGGGGTCCCTCTGGGCGGCGCCCAGCTCTCCTCCCTCCCTCCCTCCTGCCTTCCTCCCTTCCCGGCAGCCCCCGGGGCTCATCTGCAGACAGGCTCCGCCCCCTCTCCCCACAGTCTTTTTGTCTTTGCCTCTGCTCTTCCGAGCCCTCACTCCCGTTCCTGATTTAAAAAAAAAAAAAAAAGGAAAATGAAAATGAAAAAAAGCGGCGGCTTGCCAATGCTGCCTTTGGAAAAACCTCCCCCAGGAGACCAGGGAGAGGCAGAGCAATGCCGCAGCGAGAAAGTACGCTCCGCGTCTCCCTGGTCCGCTGGGGGTTCCCCCCAGCGGACCAGGGAGACGCGGAGTGGCTTTGCTCCCTGCAGCATTGCTCGGAGTCTCCCTGGTCTGCTGGGGGGGCAGCAGACGGGGGGGGGCGGCAGGGGGCCAGTAGACCAGGCAGACGCAGAGCAAATGTCCAGATCCAGATCCAACGGAGCAGATCCACAGCCGATAGCAGAGGATCCAGTGCAGCAAAAAGGAAAGAGCAGCTGTTGCTTTAAGGCAACAGAAGAGCCTCCGCCAATAGGCAGTCTCAAAGGACGTGCCTGGGCGGGGCCTGAACAGCTGATTGCAGATCAGCTGTAGAGCGGCCGGCAGAAAAACCGCGGTAGGGGTTTAAATCCCTTCCAGGCTAAAAAAAAGAAACCGCACACAACTGGAGCCTTTAAGGCTCCGGAGCGGTTTCCAAGGGGCCTAGAAATAAGGCTGTTGATTGCAGAGTTTTGGTGTCAGAAGCCCTAAAAAGGGCTGGATCAGACCGGGTCCCAGGGAGCAAAGGATTCGATCCCAGGCGGTTGCTTAATCAGGCGATCTTCAAACAGGACCCCGGGCGGATACTACACTCGAGCTTACCTCACCTTACGGCGCACACAGACGTACTCTCCCCCTCCCAAGACACCCCCCAGCGCGGGGGAATAGAAATTTTCTAAGTCCCGCCCGCTCGCTCACCGTCCGCCACCCTCTCCTGGCTCACGGCGACCGGAGCAAGACCGACCGACTCACCCACCCCGCGTGCCTCTTCCGGCCTACCCTCCCTCGCCCCAGGGAGGCCCAGGTGGTGGTGGGGCGCCGGGGTCCCTCTGGGCGGCGCCCAGCTCTCCTCCCTCCCTCCCTCCTGCCTTCCTCCCTTCCCGGCAGCCCCCGGGGCTCATCTGCAGACAGGCTCCGCCCCCTCTCCCCACAGTCTTTTTGTCTTTGCCTCTGCTCTTCCGAGCCCTCACTCCCGTTCCTGATTTAAAAAAAAAAAAAAAAAAAAAAAAGGAAAATGAAAATGAAAAAAAGCGGCGGCTTGCCAATGCTGCCTTTGGAAAAACCTCCCCCAGGAGACCAGGGAGAGGCAGAGCAATGCCGCAGCGAGAAAGTACGCTCCGCGTCTCCCTGGTCCGCTGGGGGTTCCCCCCAGCGGACCAGGGAGACGCGGAGTGGCTTTGCTCCCTGCAGCATTGCTCGGAGTCTCCCTGGTCTGCTGGGGGGGCAGCAGACGGGGGGGGGGGGCGGCAGGGGGCCAGTAGACCAGGCAGACGCAGAGCAAATGTCCAGATCCAGATCCAGATCCAGATCCAACGGAGCAGATCCACAGCCGATAGCAGAGGATCCAGTGCAGCAAAAAGGAAAGAGCAGCTGTTGCTTTAAGGCAACAGAAGAGCCTCCGCCAATAGGCAGTCTCAAAGGACGTGCCTGGGCGGGGCCTGAACAGCTGATTGCAGATCAGCTGTAGAGCGGCCGGCAGAAAAACCGCGGTAGGGGTTTAAATCCCTTCCAGGCTAAAAAAAAGAAACCGCACACAACTGGAGCCTTTAAGGCTCCGGAGCGGTTTCCAAGGGGCCTAGAAATAAGGCTGTTGATTGCAGAGTTTTGGTGTCAGAAGCCCTAAAAAGGGCTGGATCAGACCGGGTCCCAGGGAGCAAAGGATTCGATCCCAGGCGGTTGCTTAATCAGGCGATCTTCAAACAGGACCCCGGGCGGATACTACACTCGAGCTTACCTCACCTTACGGCGCACACAGACGTACTCTCCCCCTCCCAAGACACCCCCCAGCGCGGGGGAATAGAAATTTTCTAAGTCCCGCCCGCTCGCTCACCGTCCGCCACCCTCTCCTGGCTCACGGCGACCGGAGCAAGACCGACCGACTCACCCACCCCGCGTGCCTCTTCCGGCCTACCCTCCCTCGCCCCAGGGAGGCCCAGGTGGTGGTGGGGCGCCGGGGTCCCTCTGGGCGGCGCCCAGCTCTCCTCCCTCCCTCCCTCCTGCCTTCCTCCCTTCCCGGCAGCCCCCGGGGCTCATCTGCAGACAGGCTCCGCCCCCTCTCCCCACAGTCTTTTTGTCTTTGCCTCTGCTCTTCGAGCCCTCACTCCCGTTCCTGATTTAAAAAAAAAAAAAAAAAAAAAAAAAAAGGAAAATGAAAATGAAAAAAAGCGGCGGCTTGCCAATGCTGCCTTTGGAAAAACCTCCCCCAGGAGACCAGGGAGAGGCAGAGCAATGCCGCAGCGAGAAAGTACGCTCCGCGTCTCCCTGGTCCGCTGGGGGTTCCCCCCAGCGGACCAGGGAGACGCGGAGTGGCTTTGCTCCCTGCAGCATTGCTCGGAGTCTCCCTGGTCTGCTGGGGGGGCAGCAGACGGGGGGGGGGCGGCAGGGGGCCAGTAGACCAGGCAGACGCAGAGCAAATGTCCAGATCCAGATCCAGATCCAGATCCAACGGAGCAGATCCACAGCCGATAGCAGAGGATCCAGTGCAGCAAAAAGGAAAGAGCAGCTGTTGCTTTAAGGCAACAGAAGAGCCTCCGCCAATAGGCAGTCTCAAAGGACGTGCCTGGGCGGGGCCTGAACAGCTGATTGCAGATCAGCTGTAGAGCGGCCGGCAGAAAAACCGCGGTAGGGGTTTAAATCCCTTCCAGGCTAAAAAAAAGAAACCGCACACAACTGGAGCCTTTAAGGCTCCGGAGCGGTTTCCAAGGGGCCTAGAAATAAGGCTGTTGATTGCAGAGTTTTGGTGTCAGAAGCCCTAAAAAGGGCTGGATCAGACCGGGTCCCAGGGAGCAAAGGATTCGATCCCAGGCGGTCGCTTAATCAGGCGATCTTCAAACAGGACCCCGGGCGGATACTACACTCGAGCTTACCTCACCTTACGGCGCACACAGACGTACTCTCCCCCTCCCAAGACACCCCCCAGCGCGGGGGAATAGAAATTTTCTAAGTCCCGCCCGCTCGCTCACCGTCCGCCACCCTCTCCTGGCTCACGGCGACCGGAGCAAGACCGACCGACTCACCCACCCCGCGTGCCTCTTCCAGCCTACCCTCCCTCGCCCCAGGGAGGCCCAGGTGGTGGTGGGGCGCCGGGGTCCCTCTGGGCGGCGCCCAGCTCTCCTCCCTCCCTCCCTCCTGCCTTCCTCCCTTCCCGGCAGCCCCCGGGGCTCATCTGCAGACAGGCTCCGCCCCCTCTCCCCACAGTCTTTTTGTCTTTGCCTCTGCTCTTCCGAGCCCTCACTCCCGTTCCTGATTTAAAAAAAAAAAAAAAAAAAAGGAAAATGAAAATGAAAAAAAGCGGCGGCTTGCCAATGCTGCCTTTGGAAAAACCTCCCCCAGGAGACCAGGGAGAGGCAGAGCAATGCCGCAGCGAGAAAGTACGCTCCGCGTCTCCCTGGTCCGCTGGGGGGGCAGCAGACGGGGGGGGGGGCGGCAGGGGGCCAGTAGACCAGGCAGACGCAGAGCAAATGTCCAGATCCAGATCCAGATCCAGATCCAACGGAGCAGATCCACAGCCGATAGCAGAGGATCCAGTGCAGCAAAAAGGAAAGAGCAGCTGTTGCTTTAAGGCAACAGAAGAGCCTCCGCCAATAGGCAGTCTCAAAGGACGTGCCTGGGCGGGGCCTGAACAGCTGATTGCAGATCAGCTGTAGAGCGGCCAGCAGAAAAACCGCGGTAGGGGTTTAAATCCCTTCCAGGCTAAAAAAAAGAAACCGCACCCAACTGGAGCCTTTAAGGCTCCGGAGCGGTTTCAAAGGGGCCTAGAAATAAGGCTGTTGATTGCAGAGTTTTGGTGTCAGAAGCCCTAAAAAGGGCTGGATCAGACCGGGTCCCAGGGAGCAAAGGATTCGATCCCAGGCGGTTGCTTAATCAGGCGATCTTCAAACAGGACCCCGGGCGGATACTACACTCGAGCTTACCTCACCTTACGGCGCACACAGACGTACTCTCCCCCTCCCAAGACACCCCCCAGCGCGGGGGAATAGAAATTTTCTAAGTCCCGCCCGCTCGCTCACCGTCCGCCACCCTCTCCTGGCTCACGGCGACCGGAGCAAGACCGACCGACTCACCCACCCCGCGTGCCTCTTCCGGCCTACCCTCCCTCGCCCCAGGGAGGCCCAGGTGGTGGTGGGGCGCCGGGGTCCCTCTGGGCGGCGCCCAGCTCTCCTCCCTCCCTCCCTCCTGCCTTCCTCCCTTCCCGGCAGCCCCCGGGGCTCATCTGCAGACAGGCTCCGCCCCCTCTCCCCACAGTCTTTTTGTCTTTGCCTCTGCTCTTCCGAGCCCTCACTCCCGTTCCTGATTTAAAAAAAAAAAAAAAAAAAGGAAAATGAAAATGAAAAAAAGCGGCGGCTTGCCAATGCTGCCTTTGGAAAAACCTCCCCCAGGAGACCAGGGAGAGGCAGAGCAATGCCGCAGCGAGAAAGTACGCTCCGCGTCTCCCTGGTCCGCTGGGGGTTCCCCCCAGCGGACCAGGGAGACGCGGAGTGGCTTTGCTCCCTGCAGCATTGCTCGGAGTCTCCCTGGTCTGCTGGGGGGGCAGCAGACGGGGGGGGGGGGGGCGGCAGGGGGCCAGTAGACCAGGCAGACGCAGAGCAAATGTCCAGATCCAGATCCAGATCCAGATCCAACGGAGCAGATCCACAGCCGATAGCAGAGGATCCAGTGCAGCAAAAAGGAAAGAGCAGCTGTTGCTTTAAGGCAACAGAAGAGCCTCCGCCAATAGGCAGTCTCAAAGGACGTGCCTGGGCGGGGCCTGAACAGCTGATTGCAGATCAGCTGTAGAGCGGCCGGCAGAAAAACCGCGGTAGGGGTTTAAATCCCTTCCAGGCTAAAAAAAAGAAACCGCACACAACTGGAGCCTTTAAGGCTCCGGAGCGGTTTCCAAGGGGCCTAGAAATAAGGCTGTTGATTGCAGAGTTTTGGTGTCAGAAGCCCTAAAAAGGGCTGGATCAGACCGGGTCCCAGGGAGCAAAGGATTCGATCCCAGGCGGTTGCTTAATCAGGCGATCTTCAAACAGGACCCCGGGCGGATACTACACTCGAGCTTACCTCACCTTACGGCGCACACAGACGTACTCTCCCCCTCCCAAGACACCCCCCAGCGCGGGGGAATAGAAATTTTCTAAGTCCCGCCCGCTCGCTCACCGTCCGCCACCCTCTCCTGGCTCACGGCGACCGGAGCAAGACCGACCGACTCACCCACCCCGCGTGCCTCTTCCGGCCTACCCTCCCTCGCCCCAGGGAGGCCCAGGTGGTGGTGGGGCGCCGGGGTCCCTCTGGGCGGCACCCAGCTCTCCTCCCTCCCTCCCTCCTGCCTTCCTCCCTTCCCGGCAGCCCCCGGGGCTCATCTGCAGACAGGCTCCGCCCCCTCTCCCCACAGTCTTTTTGTCTTTGCCTCTGCTCTTCCGAGCCCTCACTCCCGTTCCTGATTTAAAAAAAAAAAAAAAAAAAAAAAAAGGAAAATGAAAATGAAAATGAAAAAAAGCGGCGGCTTGCCAATGCTGCCTTTGGAAAAACCTCCCCCAGGAGACCAGGGAGAGGCAGAGCAATGCCGCAGCGAGAAAGTACGCTCCGCGTCTCCCTGGTCCGCTGGGGGTTCCCCCCAGCGGACCAGGGAGACGCGGAGTGGCTTTGCTCCCTGCAGCATTGCTCGGAGTCTCCCTGGTCTGCTGGGGGGGCAGCAGACGGGGGGGGGGGGCGGCAGGGGGCCAGTAGACCAGGCAGACGCAGAGCAAATGTCCAGATCCAGATCCAGATCCAACGGAGCAGATCCACAGCCGATAGCAGAGGATCCAGTGCAGCAAAAAGGAAAGAGCAGCTGTTGCTTTAAGGCAACAGCCAATAGGCAGTCTCAAAGGACGTGCCTGGGCGGGGCCTGAACAGCTGATTGCAGATCAGCTGTAGAGCGGCCGGCAGAAAAACCGCGGTAGGGGTTTAAATCCCTTCCAGGCTAAAAAAAAGAAACCGCACACAACTGGAGCCTTTAAGGCTCCGGAGCGGTTTCCAAGGGGCCTAGAAATAAGGCTGTTGATTGCAGAGTTTTGGTGTCAGAAGCCCTAAAAAGGGCTGGATCAGACCGGGTCCCAGGGAGCAAAGGATTCGATCCCAGGCGGTTGCTTAATCAGGCGATCTTCAAACAGGACCCCGGGCGGATACTACACTCGAGCTTACCTCACCTTACGGCGCACACAGACGTACTCTCCCCCTCCCAAGACACCCCCCAGCGCGGGGGAATAGAAATTTTCTAAGTCCCGCCCGCTCGCTCACCGTCCGCCACCCTCTCCTGGCTCACGGCGACCGGAGCAAGACCGACCGACTCACCCACCCCGCGTGCCTCTTCCGGCCTACCCTCCCTCGCCCCAGGGAGGCCCAGGTGGTGGTGGGGCGCCGGGGTCCCTCTGGGCGGCGCCCAGCTCTCCTCCCTCCCTCCCTCCTGCCTTCCTCCCTTCCCGGCAGCCCCCGGGGCTCATCTGCAGACAGGCTCCGCCCCCTCTCCCCACAGTCTTTTTGTCTTTGCCTCTGCTCTTCCGAGCCCTCACTCCCGTTCCTGATTTAAAAAAAAAAAAAAAAAAAAAAGGAAAATGAAAATGAAAAAAAGCGGCGGCTTGCCAATGCTGCCTTTGGAAAAACCTCCCCCAGGAGACCAGGGAGAGGCAGAGCAATGCCGCAGCGAGAAAGTACGCTCCGCGTCTCCCTGGTCCGCTGGGGGTTCCCCCCAGCGGACCAGGGAGACGCGGAGTGGCTTTGCTCCCTGCAGCATTGCTCGGAGTCTCCCTGGTCTGCTGGGGGGGCAGCAGACGGGGGGGGGGGCGGCAGGGGGCCAGTAGACCAGGCAGACGCAGAGCAAATGTCCAGATCCAGATCCAGATCCAGATCCAACGGAGCAGATCCACAGCCGATAGCAGAGGATCCAGTGCAGCAAAAAGGAAAGAGCAGCTGTTGCTTTAAGGCAACAGAAGAGCCTCCGCCAATAGGCAGTCTCAAAGGACGTGCCTGGGCGGGGCCTGAACAGCTGATTGCAGATCAGCTGTAGAGCGGCCGGCAGAAAAACCGCGGTAGGGGTTTAAATCCCTTCCAGGCTAAAAAAAAGAAACCGCACACAACTGGAGCCTTTAAGGCTCCGGAGCGGTTTCCAAGGGGCCTAGAAATAAGGCTGTTGATTGCAGAGTTTTGGTGTCAGAAGCCCTAAAAAGGGCTGGATCAGACCGGGTCCCAGGGAGCAAAGGATTCGATCCCAGGCGGTTGCTTAATCAGGCGATCTTCAAACAGGACCCCGGGCGGATACTACACTCGAGCTTACCTCACCTTACGGCGCACACAGACGTACTCTCCCCCTCCCAAGACACCCCCCAGCGCGGGGGAATAGAAATTTTCTAAGTCCCGCCCGCTCGCTCACCGTCCGCCACCCTCTCCTGGCTCACGGCGACCGGAGCAAGACCGACCGACTCACCCACCCCGCGTGCCTCTTCCGGCCTACCCTCCCTCGCCCCAGGGAGGCCCAGGTGGTGGTGGGGCGCCGGGGTCCCTCTGGGCGGCGCCCAGCTCTCCTCCCTCCCTCCCTCCTGCCTTCCTCCCTTCCCGGCAGCCCCCGGGGCTCATCTGCAGACAGGCTCCGCCCCCTCTCCCCACAGTCTTTTTGTCTTTGCCTCTGCTCTTCCGAGCCCTCACTCCCGTTCCTGATTTAAAAAAAAAAAAAAAAAAAAAAAAAGGAAAATGAAAATGAAAAAAAGCGGCGGCTTGCCAATGCTGCCTTTGGAAAAACCTCCCCCAGGAGACCAGGGAGAGGCAGAGCAATGCCGCAGCGAGAAAGTACGCTCCGCGTCTCCCTGGTCCGCTGGGGGTTCCCCCCAGCGGACCAGGGAGACGCGGAGTGGCTTTGCTCCCTGCAGCATTGCTCGGAGTCCCCCTGGTCTGCTGGGGGGGCAGCAGACGGGGGGGGGGGCGGCAGGGGGCCAGTAGACCAGGCAGACGCAGAGCAAATGTCCAGATCCAGATCCAGATCCAGATCCAACGGAGCAGATCCACAGCCGATAGCAGAGGATCCAGTGCAGCAAAAAGGAAAGAGCAGCTGTTGCTTTAAGGCAACAGAAGAGCCTCCGCCAATAGGCAGTCTCAAAGGACGTGCCTGGGCGGGGCCTGAACAGCTGATTGCAGATCAGCTGTAGAGCGGCCGGCAGAAAAACCGCGGTAGGGGTTTAAATCCCTTCCAGGCTAAAAAAAAGAAACCGCACACAACTGGAGCCTTTAAGGCTCCGGAGCGGTTTCCAAGGGGCCTAGAAATAAGGCTGTTGATTGCAGAGTTTTGGTGTCAGAAGCCCTAAAAAGGGCTGGATCAGACCGGGTCCCAGGGAGCAAAGGATTCGATCCCAGGCGGTTGCTTAATCAGGCGATCTTCAAACAGGACCCCGGGCGGATACTACACTCGAGCTTACCTCACCTTACGGCGCACACAGACGTACTCTCCCCCTCCCAAGACACCCCCCAGCGCGGGGGAATAGAAATTTTCTAAGTCCCGCCCGCTCGCTCACCGTCCGCCACCCTCTCCTGGCTCACGGCGACCGGAGCAAGACCGACCGACTCACCCACCCCGCGTGCCTCTTCCGGCCTACCCTCCCTCGCCCCAGGGAGGCCCAGGTGGTGGTGGGGCGCCGGGGTCCCTCTGGGCGGCGCCCAGCTCTCCTCCCTCCCTCCCTCCTGCCTTCCTCCCTTCCCGGCAGCCCCCGGGGCTCATCTGCAGACAGGCTCCGCCCCCTCTCCCCACAGTCTTTTTGTCTTTGCCTCTGCTCTTCCGAGCCCTCACTCCCGTTCCTGATTTAAAAAAAAAAAAAAAAAAGGAAAATGAAAATGAAAAAAAGCGGCGGCTTGCCAATGCTGCCTTTGGAAAAACCTCCCCCAGGAGACCAGGGAGAGGCAGAGCAATGCCGCAGCGAGAAAGTACGCTCCGCGTCTCCCTGGTCCGCTGGGGGGGCAGCAGACGGGGGGGAGGGCGGCAGGGGGCCAGTAGACCAGGCAGACGCAGAGCAAATGTCCAGATCCAGATCCAGATCCAGATCCAACGGAGCAGATCCACAGCCGATAGCAGAGGATCCAGTGCAGCAAAAAGGAAAGAGCAGCTGTTGCTTTAAGGCAACAGAAGAGCCTCCGCCAATAGGCAGTCTCAAAGGACGTGCCTGGGCGGGGCCTGAACAGCTGATTGCAGATCAGCTGTAGAGCGGCCGGCAGAAAAACCCAGGTAGGGGTTTAAATCCCTTCCAGGCTAAAAAAAAGAAACCGCACCCAACTGGAGCCTTTAAGGCTCCGGAGCGGTTTCAAAGGGGCCTAGAAATAAGGCTGTTGATTGCAGAGTTTTGGTGTCAGAAGCCCTAAAAAGGGCTGGATCAGACCGGGTCCCAGGGAGCAAAGGATTCGATCCCAGGCGGTTGCTTAATCAGGCGATCTTCAAACAGGACCCCGGGCGGATACTACACTCGAGCTTACCTCACCTTACGGCGCACACAGACGTACTCTCCCCCTCCCAAGACACCCCCCAGCGCGGGGGAATAGAAATTTTTTAAGTCCCGCCCGCTCGCTCACCGTCCGCCACCCTCTCCTGGCTCACGGCGACCGGAGCAAGACCGACCGACTCACCCACCCCGCGTGCCTCTTCCGGCCTACCCTCCCTCGCCCCAGGGAGGCCCAGGTGGTGGTGGGGCGCCGGGGTCCCTCTGGGCGGCGCCCAGCTCTCCTCCCTCCCTCCCTCCTGCCTTCCTCCCTTCCCGGCAGCCCCCGGGGCTCATCTGCAGACAGGCTCCGCCCCCTCTCCCCACAGTCTTTTTGTCTTTGCCTCTGCTCTTCCGAGCCCTCACTCCCGTTCCTGATTTAAAAAAAAAAAAAAAAGGAAAATGAAAATGAAAAAAAGCGGCGGCTTGCCAATGCTGCCTTTGGAAAAACCTCCCCCAGGAGACCAGGGAGAGGCAGAGCAATGCCGCAGCGAGAAAGTACGCTCCGCGTCTCCCTGGTCCGCTGGGGGTTCCCCCCAGCGGACCAGGGAGACGCGGAGTGGCTTTGCTCCCTGCAGCATTGCTCGGAGTCTCCCTGGTCTGCTGGGGGGGCAGCAGACGGGGGGGGGGGGCGGCAGGGGGCCAGTAGACCAGGCAGACGCAGAGCAAATGTCCAGATCCAGATCCAGATCCAGATCCAACGGAGCAGATCCACAGCCGATAGCAGAGGATCCAGTGCAGCAAAAAGGAAAGAGCAGCTGTTGCTTTAAGGCAACAGAAGAGCCTCCGCCAATAGGCAGTCTCAAAGGACGTGCCTGGGCGGGGCCTGAACAGCTGATTGCAGATCAGCTGTAGAGCGGCCGGCAGAAAAACCGCGGTAGGGGTTTAAATCCCTTCCAGGCTAAAAAAAAGAAACCGCACACAACTGGAGCCTTTAAGGCTCCGGAGCGGTTTCCAAGGGGCCTAGAAATAAGGCTGTTGATTGCAGAGTTTTGGTGTCAGAAGCCCTAAAAAGGGCTGGATCAGACCGGGTCCCAGGGAGCAAAGGATTCGATCCCAGGCGGTTGCTTAATCAGGCGATCTTCAAACAGGACCCCGGGCGGATACTACACTCGAGCTTACCTCACCTTACGGCGCACACAGACGTACTCTCCCCCTCCCAAGACACCCCCCAGCGCGGGGGAATAGAAATTTTCTAAGTCCCGCCCGCTCGCTCACCGTCCGCCACCCTCTCCTGGCTCACGGCGACCGGAGCAAGACCGACCGACTCACCCACCCCGCGTGCCTCTTCCGGCCTACCCTCCCTCGCCCCAGGGAGGCCCAGGTGGTGGTGGGGCGCCGGGGTCCCTCTGGGCGGCGCCCAGCTCTCCTCCCTCCCTCCCTCCTGCCTTCCTCCCTTCCCGGCAGCCCCCGGGGCTCATCTGCAGACAGGCTCCGCCCCCTCTCCCCACAGTCTTTTTGTCTTTGCCTCTGCTCTTCCGAGCCCTCACTCCCGTTCCTGATTTAAAAAAAAAAAAAAAGGAAAATGAAAATGAAAAAAAGCGGCGGCTTGCCAATGCTGCCTTTGGAAAAACCTCCCCCAGGAGACCAGGGAGAGGCAGAGCAATGCCGCAGCGAGAAAGTACGCTCCGCGTCTCCCTGGTCCGCTGGGGGTTCCCCCCAGCGGACCAGGGAGACGCGGAGTGGCTTTGCTCCCTGCAGCATTGCTCGGAGTCTCCCTGGTCTGCTGGGGGGGCAGCAGACGGGGGGGGGGGCGGCAGGGGGCCAGTAGACCAGGCAGACGCAGAGCAAATGTCCAGATCCAGATCCAGATCCAGATCCAGATCCAACGGAGCAGATCCACAGCCGATAGCAGAGGATCCAGTGCAGCAAAAAGGAAAGAGCAGCTGTTGCTTTAAGGCAACAGAAGAGCCTCCGCCAATAGGCAGTCTCAAAGGACGTGCCTGGGCGGGGCCTGAACAGCTGATTGCAGATCAGCTGTAGAGCGGCCGGCAGAAAAACCGCGGTAGGGGTTTAAATCCCTTCCAGGCTAAAAAAAAGAAACCGCACACAACTGGAGCCTTTAAGGCTCCGGAGCGGTTTCCAAGGGGCCTAGAAATAAGGCTGTTGATTGCAGAGTTTTGGTGTCAGAAGCCCTAAAAAGGGCTGGATCAGACCGGGTCCCAGGGAGCAAAGGATTCGATCCCAGGCGGTTGCTTAATCAGGCGATCTTCAAACAGGACCCCGGGCGGATACTACACTCGAGCTTACCTCACCTTACGGCGCACACAGACGTACTCTCCCCCTCCCAAGACACCCCCCAGCGCGGGGGAATAGAAATTTTCTAAGTCCCGCCCGCTCGCTCACCGTCCGCCACCCTCTCCTGGCTCACGGCGACCGGAGCAAGACCGACCGACTCACCCACCCCGCGTGCCTCTTCCGGCCTACCCTCCCTCGCCCCAGGGAGGCCCAGGTGGTGGTGGGGCGCCGGGGTCCCTCTGGGCGGCGCCCAGCTCTCCTCCCTCCCTCCCTCCTGCCTTCCTCCCTTCCCGGCAGCCCCCGGGGCTCATCTGCAGACAGGCTCCGCCCCCTCTCCCCACAGTCTTTTTGTCTTTGCCTCTGCTCTTCCGAGCCCTCACTCCCGTTCCTGATTTAAAAAAAAAAAAAATGGAAAATGAAAAAAAGCGGCGGCTTGCCAATGCTGCCTTTGGAAAAACCTCCCCCAGGAGACCAGGGAGAGGCAGAGCAATGCCGCAGCGAGAAAGTACGCTCCGCGTCTCCCTGGTCCGCTGGGGGTTCCCCCCAGCGGACCAGGGAGACGCGGAGTGGCTTTGCTCCCTGCAGCATTGCTCGGAGTCTCCCTGGTCTGCTGGGGGGGCAGCAGACGGGGGGGGGGGGCGGCAGGGGGCCAGTAGACCAGGCAGACGCAGAGCAAATGTCCAGATCCAGATCCAGATCCAGATCCAACGGAGCAGATCCACAGCCGATAGCAGAGGATCCAGTGCAGCAAAAAGGAAAGAGCAGCTGTTGCTTTAAGGCAACAGAAGAGCCTCCGCCAATAGGCAGTCTCAAAGGACGTGCCTGGGCGGGGCCTGAACAGCTGATTGCAGATCAGCTGTAGAGCGGCCGGCAGAAAAACCGCGGTAGGGGTTTAAATCCCTTCCAGGCTAAAAAAAAGAAACCGCACACAACTGGAGCCTTTAAGGCTCCGGAGCGGTTTCCAAGGGGCCTAGAAATAAGGCTGTTGATTGCAGAGTTTTGGTGTCAGAAGCCCTAAAAAGGGCTGGATCAGACCGGGTCCCAGGGAGCAAAGGATTCGATCCCAGGCGGTTGCTTAATCAGGCGATCTTCAAACAGGACCCCGGGCGGATACTACACTCGAGCTTACCTCACCTTACGGCGCACACAGACGTACTCTCCCCCTCCCAAGACACCCCCCAGCGCGGGGGAATAGAAATTTTCTAAGTCCCGCCCGCTCGCTCACCGTCCGCCACCCTCTCCTGGCTCACGGCGACCGGAGCAAGACCGACCGACTCACCCACCCCGCGTGCCTCTTCCGGCCTACCCTCCCTCGCCCCAGGGAGGCCCAGGTGGTGGTGGGGCGCCGGGGTCCCTCTGGGCGGCGCCCAGCTCTCCTCCCTCCCTCCCTCCTGCCTTCCTCCCTTCCCGGCAGCCCCCGGGGCTCATCTGCAGACAGGCTCCGCCCCCTCTCCCCACAGTCTTTTTGTCTTTGCCTCTGCTCTTCTGAGCCCTCACTCCCGTTCCTGATTTAAAAAAAAAAAAAAAGGAAAATGAAAATGAAAAAAAGCGGCGGCTTGCCAATGCTGCCTTTGGAAAAACCTCCCCCAGGAGACCAGGGAGAGGCAGAGCAATGCCGCAGCGAGAAAGTACGCTCCGCGTCTCCCTGGTCCGCTGGGGGTTCCCCCCAGCGGACCAGGGAGACGCGGAGTGGCTTTGCTCCCTGCAGCATTGCTCGGAGTCTCCCTGGTCTGCTGGGGGGGCAGCAGACGGGGGGGGGGGCGGCAGGGGGCCAGTAGACCAGGCAGACGCAGAGCAAATGTCCAGATCCAGATCCAGATCCAGATCCAGATCCAACGGAGCAGATCCACAGCCGATAGCAGAGGATCCAGTGCAGCAAAAAGGAAAGAGCAGCTGTTGCTTTAAGGCAACAGAAGAGCCTCCGCCAATAGGCAGTCTCAAAGGACGTGCCTGGGCGGGGCCTGAACAGCTGATTGCAGATCAGCTGTAGAGCGGCCGGCAGAAAAACCGCGGTAGGGGTTTAAATCCCTTCCAGGCTAAAAAAAAGAAACCGCACACAACTGGAGCCTTTAAGGCTCCGGAGCGGTTTCCAAGGGGCCTAGAAATAAGGCTGTTGATTGCAGAGTTTTGGTGTCAGAAGCCCTAAAAAGGGCTGGATCAGACCGGGTCCCAGGGAGCAAAGGATTCGATCCCAGGCGGTTGCTTAATCAGGCGATCTTCAAACAGGACCCCGGGCGGATACTACACTCGAGCTTACCTCACCTTACGGCGCACACAGACGTACTCTCCCCCTCCCAAGACACCCCCCAGCGCGGGGGAATAGAAATTTTCTAAGTCCCGCCCGCTCGCTCACCGTCCGCCACCCTCTCCTGGCTCACGGCGACCGGAGCAAGACCGACCGACTCACCCACCCCGCGTGCCTCTTCCGGCCTACCCTCCCTCGCCCCAGGGAGGCCCAGGTGGTGGTGGGGCGCCGGGGTCCCTCTGGGCGGCGCCCAGCTCTCCTCCCTCCCTCCCTCCTGCCTTCCTCCCTTCCCGGCAGCCCCCGGGGCTCATCTGCAGACAGGCTCCGCCCCCTCTCCCCACAGTCTTTTTGTCTTTGCCTCTGCTCTTCCGAGCCCTCACTCCCGTTCCTGATTTAAAAAAAAAAAAAATGGAAAATGAAAAAAAGCGGCGGCTTGCCAATGCTGCCTTTGGAAAAACCTCCCCCA
This sequence comes from Pelodiscus sinensis, assembly GCF_049634645.1. NCBI lineage: Eukaryota > Metazoa > Chordata > Testudines > Trionychidae > Pelodiscus > Pelodiscus sinensis. The sequence goes on from NW_027465847.1 coordinate 95,402, forward strand.
GGAGACCAGGGAGAGGCAGAGCAATGCCGCAGCGAGAAAGTACGCTCCGCGTCTCCCTGGTCCGCTGGGGGTTCCCCCCAGCGGACCAGGGAGACGCGGAGTGGCTTTGCTCCCTGCAGCATTGCTCGGAGTCTCCCTGGTCTGCTGGGGGGGGCAGCAGACGGGGGGGGGGGCGGCAGGGGGCCAGTAGACCAGGCAGACGCAGAGCAAATGTCCAGATCCAGATCCAGATCCAGATCCAACGGAGCAGATCCACAGCCGATAGCAGAGGATCCAGTGCAGCAAAAAGGAAAGAGCAGCTGTTGCTTTAAGGCAACAGAAGAGCCTCCGCCAATAGGCAGTCTCAAAGGACGTGCCTGGGCGGGGCCTGAACAGCTGATTGCAGATCAGCTGTAGAGCGGCCGGCAGAAAAACCGCGGTAGGGGTTTAAATCCCTTCCAGGCTAAAAAAAAGAAACCGCACACAACTGGAGCCTTTAAGGCTCCGGAGCGGTTTCCAAGGGGCCTAGAAATAAGGCTGTTGATTGCAGAGTTTTGGTGTCAGAAGCCCTAAAAAGGGCTGGATCAGACCGGGTCCCAGGGAGCAAAGGATTCGATCCCAGGCGGTCGCTTAATCAGGCGATCTTCAAACAGGACCCCGGGCGGATACTACACTCGAGCTTACCTCACCTTACGGCGCACACAGACGTACTCTCCCCCTCCCAAGACATCCCCCAGCGCGGGGGAATAGAAATTTTCTAAGTCCCGCCCGCTCGCTCACCGTCCGCCACCCTCTCCTGGCTCACGGCGACCGGAGCAAGACCGACCGACTCACCCACCCCGCGTGCCTCTTCCGGCCTACCCTCCCTCGCCCCAGGGAGGCCCAGGTGGTGGTGGGGCGCCGGGGTCCCTCAGGGCGGCGCCCAGCTCTCCTCCCTCCCTCCCTCCTGCCTTCCTCCCTTCCCGGCAGCCCCCGGGGCTCATCTGCAGACAGGCTCCGCCCCCTCTCCCCACAGTCTTTTTGTCTTTGCCTCTGCTCTTCCGAGCCCTCACTCCCGTTCCTGATTTAAAAAAAAAAAATGGAAAATGAAAAAAAGCGGCGGCTTGCCAATGCTGCCTTTGGAAAAACCTCCCCCAGGAGACCAGGGAGAGGCAGAGCAATGCCGCAGCGAGAAAGTACGCTCCGCGTCTCCCTGGTCCGCTGGGGGTTCCCCCCAGCGGACCAGGGAGACGCGGAGTGGCTTTGCTCCCTGCAGCATTGCTCGGAGTCTCCCTGGTCTGCTGGGGGGGCAGCAGACGGGGGGGGGGCGGCAGGGGGCCAGTAGACCAGGCAGACGCAGAGCAAATGTCCAGATCCAGATCCAGATCCAACGGAGCAGATCCACAGCCGATAGCAGAGGATCCAGTGCAGCAAAAAGGAAAGAGCAGCTGTTGCTTTAAGGCAACAGCCAATAGGCAGTCTCAAAGGACGTGCCTGGGCGGGGCCTGAACAGCTGATTGCAGATCAGCTGTAGAGCGGCCGGCAGAAAAACCGCGGTAGGGGTTTAAATCCCTTCCAGGCTAAAAAAAAGAAACCGCACACAACTGGAGCCTTTAAGGCTCCGGAGCGGTTTCCAAGGGGCCTAGAAATAAGGCTGTTGATTGCAGAGTTTTGGTGTCAGAAGCCCTAAAAAGGGCTGGATCAGACCGGGTCCCAGGGAGCAAAGGATTCGATCCCAGGCGGTTGCTTAATCAGGCGATCTTCAAACAGGACCCCGGGCGGATACTACACTCGAGCTTACCTCACCTTACGGCGCACACAGACGTACTCTCCCCCTCCCAAGACACCCCCCAGCGCGGGGGAATAGAAATTTTCTAAGTCCCGCCCGCTCGCTCACCGTCCGCCACCCTCTCCTGGCTCACGGCGACCGGAGCAAGACCGACCGACTCACCCACCCCGCGTGCCTCTTCCGGCCTACCCTCCCTCGCCCCAGGGAGGCCCAGGTGGTGGTGGGGCGCCGGGGTCCCTCTGGGCGGCGCCCAGCTCTCCTCCCTCCCTCCCTCCTGCCTTCCTCCCTTCCCGGCAGCCCCCGGGGCTCATCTGCAGACAGGCTCCGCCCCCTCTCCCCACAGTCTTTTTGTCTTTGCCTCTGCTCTTCCGAGCCCTCACTCCCGTTCCTGATTTAAAAAAAAAAAAAAAAAAAAAAAAAAAGGAAAATGAAAATGAAAATGAAAAAAAGCGGCGGCTTGCCAATGCTGCCTTTGGAAAAACCTCCCCCAGGAGACCAGGGAGAGGCAGAGCAATGCCGCAGCGAGAAAGTACGCTCCGCGTCTCCCTGGTCCGCTGGGGGTTCCCCCCAGCGGACCAGGGAGACGCGGAGTGGCTTTGCTCCCTGCAGCATTGCTCGGAGTCTCCCTGGTCTGCTGGGGGGGCAGCAGACGGGGGGGGGGGGGGGCGGCAGGGGGCCAGTAGACCAGGCAGACGCAGAGCAAATGTCCAGATCCAGATCCAGATCCAACGGAGCAGATCCACAGCCGATAGCAGAGGATCCAGTGCAGCAAAAAGGAAAGAGCAGCTGTTGCTTTAAGGCAACAGCCAATAGGCAGTCTCAAAGGACGTGCCTGGGCGGGGCCTGAACAGCTGATTGCAGATCAGCTGTAGAGCGGCCGGCAGAAAAACCGCGGTAGGGGTTTAAATCCCTTCCAGGCTAAAAAAAAGAAACCGCACACAACTGGAGCCTTTAAGGCTCCGGAGCGGTTTCCAAGGGGCCTAGAAATAAGGCTGTTGATTGCAGAGTTTTGGTGTCAGAAGCCCTAAAAAGGGCTGGATCAGACCGGGTCCCAGGGAGCAAAGGATTCGATCCCAGGCGGTTGCTTAATCAGGCGATCTTCAAACAGGACCCCGGGCGGATACTACACTCGAGCTTACCTCACCTTACGGCGCACACAGACGTACTCTCCCCCTCCCAAGACACCCCCCAGCGCGGGGGAATAGAAATTTTCTAAGTCCCGCCCGCTCGCTCACCGTCCGCCACCCTCTCCTGGCTCACGGCGACCGGAGCAAGACCGACCGACTCACCCACCCCGCGTGCCTCTTCCGGCCTACCCTCCCTCGCCCCAGGGAGGCCCAGGTGGTGGTGGGGCGCCGTGGTCCCTCTGGGCGGCGCCCAGCTCTCCTCCCTCCCTCCCTCCTGCCTTCCTCCCTTCCCGGCAGCCCCCGGGGCTCATCTGCAGACAGGCTCCGCCCCCTCTCCCCACAGTCTTTTTGTCTTTGCCTCTGCTCTTCCGAGCCCTCACTCCCGTTCCTGATTTTAAAAAAAAAAAAAAAAAAAAAAAGGAAAATGAAAATGAAAATGAAAAAAAGCGGCGGCTTGCCAATGCTGCCTTTGGAAAAACCTCCCCCAGGAGACCAGGGAGAGGCAGAGCAATGCCGCAGCGAGAAAGTACGCTCCGCGTCTCCCTGGTCCGCTGGGGGTTCCCCCCAGCGGACCAGGGAGACGCGGAGTGGCTTTGCTCCCTGCAGCATTGCTCGGAGTCTCCCTGGTCTGCTGGGGGGGCAGCAGACGGGGGGGGGGGCGGCAGGGGGCCAGTAGACCAGGCAGACGCAGAGCAAATGTCCAGATCCAGATCCAGATCCAACGGAGCAGATCCACAGCCGATAGCAGAGGATCCAGTGCAGCAAAAAGGAAAGAGCAGCTGTTGCTTTAAGGCAACAGCCAATAGGCAGTCTCAAAGGACGTGCCTGGGCGGGGCCTGAACAGCTGATTGCAGATCAGCTGTAGTGCGGCCGGCAGAAAAACCGCGGTAGGGGTTTAAATCCCTTCCAGGCTAAAAAAAAGAAACCGCACACAACTGGAGCCTTTAAGGCTCCGGAGCGGTTTCCAAGGGGCCTAGAAATAAGGCTGTTGATTGCAGAGTTTTGGTGTCAGAAGCCCTAAAAAGGGCTGGATCAGACCGGGTCCCAGGGAGCAAAGGATTCGATCCCAGGCGGTTGCTTAATCAGGCGATCTTCAAACAGGACCCCGGGTGGATACTACACTCGAGCTTACCTCACCTTACGGCGCACACAGACGTACTCTCCCCCTCCCAAGACACCCCCCAGCGCGGGGGAATAGAAATTTTCTAAGTCCCGCCCGCTCGCTCACCGTCCGCCACCCTCTCCTGGCTCACGGCGACCGGAGCAAGACCGACCGACTCACCCACCCCGCGTGCCTCTTCCGGCCTACCCTCCCTCGCCCCAGGGAGGCCCAGGTGGTGGTGGGGCGCCGGGGTCCCTCTGGGCGGCGCCCAGCTCTCCTCCCTCCCTCCCTCCTGCCTTCCTCCCTTCCCGGCAGCCCCCGGGGCTCATCTGCAGACAGGCTCTGCCCCCTCTCCCCACAGTCTTTTTGTCTTTGCCTCTGCTCTTCCGAGCCCTCACTCCCGTTCCTGATTTAAAAAAAAAAAAAAAAAAAAAAAAAAGGAAAATGAAAATGAAAATGAAAAAAAGCGGCGGCTTGCCAATGCTGCCTTTGGAAAAACCTCCCCCAGGAGACCAGGGAGAGGCAGAGCAATGCCGCAGCGAGAAAGTACGCTCCGCGTCTCCCTGGTCCGCTGGGGGTTCCCCCCAGCGGACCAGGGAGACGCGGAGTGGCTTTGCTCCCTGCAGCATTGCTCGGAGTCTCCCTGGTCTGCTGGGGGGGCAGCAGACGGGGGGGGGGGGCGGCAGGGGGCCAGTAGACCAGGCAGACGCAGAGCAAATGTCCAGATCCAGATCCAGATCCAGATCCAACGGAGCAGATCCACAGCCGATAGCAGAGGATCCAGTGCAGCAAAAAGGAAAGAGCAGCTGTTGCTTTAAGGCAACAGAAGAGCCTCCGCCAATAGGCAGTCTCAAAGGATGTGCCTGGGCGGGGCCTGAACAGCTGATTGCAGATCAGCTGTAGAGCGGCCGGCAGAAAAACCGCGGTAGGGGTTTAAATCCCTTCCAGGCTAAAAAAAAGAAACCGCACACAACTGGAGCCTTTAAGGCTCCGGAGCGGTTTCCAAGGGGCCTAGAAATAAGGCTGTTGATTGCAGAGTTTTGGTGTCAGAAGCCCTAAAAAGGGCTGGATCAGACCGGGTCCCAGGGAGCAAAGGATTCGATCCCAGGCGGTTGCTTAATCAGGCGATCTTCAAACAGGACCCCGGGCGGATACTACACTCGAGCTTACCTCACCTTACGGCGCACACAGACGTACTCTCCCCCTCCCAAGACACCCCCCAGCGCGGGGGAATAGAAATTTTCTAAGTCCCGCCCGCTCGCTCACCGTCCGCCACCCTCTCCTGGCTCACGGCGACCGGAGCAAGACCGACCGACTCACCCACCCCGCGTGCCTCTTCTGGCCTACCCTCCCTCGCCCCAGGGAGGCCCAGGTGGTGGTGGGGCGCCGGGGTCCCTCTGGGCGGCGCCCAGCTCTCCTCCCTCCCTCCCTCCTGCCTTCCTCCCTTCCCGGCAGCCCCCGGGGCTCATCTGCAGACAGGCTCCGCCCCCTCTCCCCACGGTCTTTTTGTCTTTGCCTCTGCTCTTCCGAGCCCTCACTCCCGTTCCTGATTTAAAAAAAAAAAAAAAAAAAAAAAAAGGAAAATGAAAATGAAAATGAAAAAAAGCGGCGGCTTGCCAATGCTGCCTTTGGAAAAACCTCCCCCAGGAGACCAGGGAGAGGCAGAGCAATGCCGCAGCGAGAAAGTACGCTCCGCGTCTCCCTGGTCCGCTGGGGGTTCCCCCCAGCGGACCAGGGAGACGCGGAGTGGCTTTGCTCCCTGCAGCATTGCTCGGAGTCTCCCTGGTCTGCTGGGGGGGCAGCAGACGGGGGGGGAGGGCGGCAGGGGGCCAGTAGACCAGGCAGACGCAGAGCAAATGTCCAGATCCAGATCCAGATCCAGATCCAACGGAGCAGATCCACAGCCGATAGCAGAGGATCCAGTGCAGCAAAAAGGAAAGAGCAGCTGTTGCTTTAAGGCAACAGAAGAGCCTCCGCCAATAGGCAGTCTCAAAGGACGTGCCTGGGCGGGGCCTGAACAGCTGATTGCAGATCAGCTGTAGAGCGGCCGGCAGAAAAACCGCGGTAGGGGTTTAAATCCCTTCCAGGCTAAAAAAAAGAAACCGCACACAACTGGAGCCTTTAAGGCTCCGGAGCGGTTTCCAAGGGGCCTAGAAATAAGGCTGTTGATTGCAGAGTTTTGGTGTCAGAAGCCCTAAAAAGGGCTGGATCAGACCGGGTCCCAGGGAGCAAAGGATTCGATCCCAGGCGGTTGCTTAATCAGGCGATCTTCAAACAGGACCCCGGGCGGATACTACACTCGAGCTTACCTCACCTTACGGCGCACACAGACGTACTCTCCCCCTCCCAAGACACCCCCCAGCGCGGGGGAATAGAAATTTTCTAAGTCCCGCCCGCTCGCTCACCGTCCGCCACCCTCTCCTGGCTCACGGCGACCGGAGCAAGACCGACCGACTCACCCACCCCGCGTGCCTCTTCCGGCCTACCCTCCCTCGCCCCAGGGAGGCCCAGGTGGTGGTGGGGCGCCGGGGTCCCTCTGGGCGGCGCCCAGCTCTCCTCCCTCCCTCCCTCCTGCCTTCCTCCCTTCCCGGCAGCCCCCGGGGCTCATCTGCAGACAGGCTCCGCCCCCTCTCCCCACAGTCTTTTTGTCTTTGCCTCTGCTCTTCCGAGCCCTCACTCCCGTTCCTGATTTAAAAAAAAAAAATGGAAAATGAAAAAAAGCGGCGGCTTGCCAATGCTGCCTTTGGAAAAACCTCCCCCAGGAGACCAGGGAGAGGCAGAGCAATGCCGCAGCGAGAAAGTACGCTCCGCGTCTCCCTGGTCCGCTGGGGGTTCCCCCCAGCGGACCAGGGAGACGCGGAGTGGCTTTGCTCCCTGCAGCATTGCTCGGAGTCTCCCTGGTCTGCTGGGGGGGGCAGCAGACGGGGGGGGGGGGCGGCAGGGGGCCAGTAGACCAGGCAGACGCAGAGCAAATGTCCAGATCCAGATCCAGATCCAGATCCAGATCCAACGGAGCAGATCCACAGCCGATAGCAGAGGATCCAGTGCAGCAAAAAGGAAAGAGCAGCTGTTGCTTTAAGGCAACAGAAGAGCCTCCGCCAATAGGCAGTCTCAAAGGACGTGCCTGGGCGGGGCCTGAACAGCTGATTGCAGATCAGCTGTAGAGCGGCCGGCAGAAAAACCGCGGTAGGGGTTTAAATCCCTTCCAGGCTAAAAAAAAGAAACCGCACACAACTGGAGCCTTTAAGGCTCCGGAGCGGTTTCCAAGGGGCCTAGAAATAAGGCTGTTGATTGCAGAGTTTTGGTGTCAGAAGCCCTAAAAAGGGCTGGATCAGACCGGGTCCCAGGGAGCAAAGGATTCGATCCCAGGCGGTTGCTTAATCAGGCGATCTTCAAACAGGACCCCGGGCGGATACTACACTCGAGCTTACCTCACCTTACGGCGCACACAGACGTACTCTCCCCCTCCCAAGACACCCCCCAGCGCGGGGGAATAGAAATTTTCTAAGTCCCGCCCGCTCGCTCACCGTCCGCCACCCTCTCCTGGCTCACGGCGACCGGAGCAAGACCGACCGACTCACCCACCCCGCGTGCCTCTTCCGGCCTACCCTCCCTCGCCCCAGGGAGGCCCAGGTGGTGGTGGGGCGCCGGGGTCCCTCTGGGCGGCGCCCAGCTCTCCTCCCTCCCTCCCTCCTGCCTTCCTCCCTTCCCGGCAGCCCCCGGGGCTCATCTGCAGACAGGCTCCGCCCCCTCTCCCCACAGTCTTTTTGTCTTTGCCTCTGCTCTTCCGAGCCCTCACTCCCGTTCCTGATTTAAAAAAAAAAAAAAAAAAGGAAAATGAAAAAAAGCGGCGGCTTGCCAATGCTGCCTTTGGAAAAACCTCCCCCAGGAGACCAGGGAGAGGCAGAGCAATGCCGCAGCGAGAAAGTACGCTCCGCGTCTCCCTGGTCCGCTGGGGGTTCCCCCCAGCGGACCAGGGAGACGCGGAGTGGCTTTGCTCCCTGCAGCATTGCTCGGAGTCTCCCTGGTCTGCTGGGGGGGGCAGCAGACGGGGGGGGGGGCGGCAGGGGGCCAGTAGACCAGGCAGACGCAGAGCAAATGTCCAGATCCAGATCCAGATCCAGATCCAGATCCAACGGAGCAGATCCACAGCCGATAGCAGAGGATCCAGTGCAGCAAAAAGGAAAGAGCAGCTGTTGCTTTAAGGCAACAGAAGAGCCTCCGCCAATAGGCAGTCTCAAAGGACGTGCCTGGGCGGGGCCTGAACAGCTGATTGCAGATCAGCTGTAGAGCGGCCGGCAGAAAAACCGCGGTAGGGGTTTAAATCCCTTCCAGGCTAAAAAAAAGAAACCGCACACAACTGGAGCCTTTAAGGCTCCGGAGCGGTTTCCAAGGGGCCTAGAAATAAGGCTGTTGATTGCAGAGTTTTGGTGTCAGAAGCCCTAAAAAGGGCTGGATCAGACCGGGTCCCAGGGAGCAAAGGATTCGATCCCAGGCGGTTGCTTAATCAGGCGATCTTCAAACAGGACCCCGGGCGGATACTACACTCGAGCTTACCTCACCTTACGGCGCACACAGACGTACTCTCCCCCTCCCAAGACACCCCCCAGCGCGGGGGAATAGAAATTTTCTAAGTCCCGCCCGCTCGCTCACCGTCCGCCACCCTCTCCTGGCTCACGGCGACCGGAGCAAGACCGACCGACTCACCCACCCCGCGTGCCTCTTCCGGCCTACCCTCCCTCGCCCCAGGGAGGCCCAGGTGGTGGTGGGGCGCCGGGGTCCCTCTGGGCGGCGCCCAGCTCTCCTCCCTCCCTCCCTCCTGCCTTCCTCCCTTCCCGGCAGCCCCCGGGGCTCATCTGCAGACAGGCTCCGCCCCCTCTCCCCACAGTCTTTTTGTCTTTGCCTCTGCTCTTCCGAGCCCTCACTCCCGTTCCTGATTTAAAAAAAAAAAAAAAAAAGGAAAATGAAAAAAAGCGGCGGCTTGCCAATGCTGCCTTTGGAAAAACCTCCCCCAGGAGACCAGGGAGAGGCAGAGCAATGCCGCAGCGAGAAAGTACGCTCCGCGTCTCCCTGGTCCGCTGGGGGTTCCCCCCAGCGGACCAGGGAGACGCGGAGTGGCTTTGCTCCCTGCAGCAATGCTCGGAGTCTCCCTGGTCTGCTGGGGGGGCAGCAGACGGGGGGGGGGGGCGGCAGGGGGCCAGTAGACCAGGCAGACGCAGAGCAAATGTCCAGATCCAGATCCAGATCCAGATCCAACGGAGCAGATCCACAGCCGATAGCAGAGGATCCAGTGCAGCAAAAAGGAAAGAGCAGCTGTTGCTTTAAGGCAACAGAAGAGCCTCCGCCAATAGGCAGTCTCAAAGGACGTGCCTGGGCGGGGCCTGAACAGCTGATTGCAGATCAGCTGTAGAGCGGCCGGCAGAAAAACCGCGGTAGGGGTTTAAATCCCTTCCAGGCTAAAAAAAAGAAACCGCACACAACTGGAGCCTTTAAGGCTCCGGAGCGGTTTCCAAGGGGCCTAGAAATAAGGCTGTTGATTGCAGAGTTTTGGTGTCAGAAGCCCTAAAAAGGGCTGGATCAGACCGGGTCCCAGGGAGCAAAGGATTCGATCCCAGGCGGTCGCTTAATCAGGCGATCTTCAAACAGGACCCCGGGCGGATACTACACTCGAGCTTACCTCACCTTACGGCGCACACAGACGTACTCTCCCCCTCCCAAGACATCCCCCAGCGCGGGGGAATAGAAATTTTCTAAGTCCCGCCCGCTCGCTCACCGTCCGCCACCCTCTCCTGGCTCACGGCGACCGGAGCAAGACCGACCGACTCACCCACCCCGCGTGCCTCTTCCGGCCTACCCTCCCTCGCCCCAGGGAGGCCCAGGTGGTGGTGGGGCGCCGGGGTCCCTCTGGGCGGCGCCCAGCTCTCCTCCCTCCCTCCCTCCTGCCTTCCTCCCTTCCCGGCAGCCCCCGGGGCTCATCTGCAGACAGGCTCCGCCCCCTCTCCCCACAGTCTTTTTGTCTTTGCCTCTGCTCTTCCGAGCCCTCACTCCCGTTCCTGATTTAAAAAAAAAAAATGGAAAATGAAAAAAAGCGGCGGCTTGCCAATGCTGCCTTTGGAAAAACCTCCCCCAGGAGACCAGGGAGAGGCAGAGCAATGCCGCAGCGAGAAAGTACGCTCCGCGTCTCCCTGGTCCGCTGGGGGTTCCCCCCAGCGGACCAGGGAGACGCGGAGTGGCTTTGCTCCCTGCAGCATTGCTCGGAGTCTCCCTGGTCTGCTGGGGGGGGCAGCAGACGGGGGGGGGGGGGCGGCAGGGGGCCAGTAGACCAGGCAGACGCAGAGCAAATGTCCAGATCCAGATCCAGATCCAGATCCAACGGAGCAGATCCACAGCCGATAGCAGAGGATCCAGTGCAGCAAAAAGGAAAGAGCAGCTGTTGCTTTAAGGCAACAGAAGAGCCTCCGCCAATAGGCAGTCTCAAAGGACGTGCCTGGGCGGGGCCTGAACAGCTGATTGCAGATCAGCTGTAGAGCGGCCGGCAGAAAAACCGCGGTAGGGGTTTAAATCCCTTCCAGGCTAAAAAAAAGAAACCGCACACAACTGGAGCCTTTAAGGCTCCGGAGCGGTTTCCAAGGGGCCTAGAAATAAGGCTGTTGATTGCAGAGTTTTGGTGTCAGAAGCCCTAAAAAGGGCTGGATCAGACCGGGTCCCAGGGAGCAAAGGATTCGATCCCAGGCGGTTGCTTAATCAGGCGATCTTCAAACAGGACCCCGGGCGGATACTACACTCGAGCTTACCTCACCTTACGGCGCACACAGACGTACTCTCCCCCTCCCAAGACACCCCCCAGCGCGGGGGAATAGAAATTTTCTAAGTCCCGCCCGCTCGCTCACCGTCCGCCACCCTCTCCTGGCTCACGGCGACCGGAGCAAGACCGACTGACTCACCCACCCCGCGTGCCTCTTCCGGCCTACCCTCCCTCGCCCCAGGGAGGCCCAGGTGGTGGTGGGGCGCCGGGGTCCCTCTGGGCGGCGCCCAGCTCTCCTCCCTCCCTCCCTCCTGCCTTCCTCCCTTCCCGGCAGCCCCCGGGGCTCATCTGCAGACAGGCTCTGCCCCCTCTCCCCACAGTCTTTTTGTCTTTGCCTCTGCTCTTCCGAGCCCTCACTCCCGTTCCTGATTTAAAAAAAAAAAAAAAAAAAAAAAGGAAAATGAAAATGAAAAAAAGCGGCGGCTTGCCAATGCTGCCTTTGGAAAAACCTCCCCCAGGAGACCAGGGAGAGGCAGAGCAATGCCGCAGCGAGAAAGTACGCTCCGCGTCTCCCTGGTCCGCTGGGGGTTCCCCCCAGCGGACCAGGGAGACGCGGAGTGGCTTTGCTCCCTGCAGCATTGCTCGGAGTCTCCCTGGTCTGCTGGGGGGGCAGCAGACGGGGGGGGGGGGGGGGGCGGCAGGGGGCCAGTAGACCAGGCAGACGCAGAGCAAATGTCCAGATCCAGATCCAGATCCAGATCCAACGGAGCAGATCCACAGCCGATAGCAGAGGATCCAGTGCAGCAAAAAGGAAAGAGCAGCTGTTGCTTTAAGGCAACAGAAGAGCCTCCGCCAATAGGCAGTCTCAAAGGACGTGCCTGGGCGGGGCCTGAACAGCTGATTGCAGATCAGCTGTAGAGCGGCCGGCAGAAAAACCCCGGTAGGGGTTTAAATCTCTTCCAGGCTAAAAAAAAAGAAACCGCACCCAACTGGAGCCTTTAAGGCTCCGGAGCGGTTTCCAAGGGGCCTAGAAATAAGGCTGTTGATTGCAGAGTTTTGGTGTCAGAAGCCCTAAAAAGGGCTGGATCAGACCGGGTCCCAGGGAGCAAAGGATTCGATCCCAGGCGGTCGCTTAATCAGGCGATCTTCAAACAGGACCCCGGGCGGATACTACACTCGAGCTTACCTCACCTTACGGCGCACACAGACGTACTCTCCCCCTCCCAAGACACCCCCCAGCGCGGGGGAATAGAAATTTTCTAAGTCCCGCCCGCTCGCTCACCGTCCGCCACCCTCTCCTGGCTCACGGCGACCGGAGCAAGACCGACCGACTCACCCACCCCGCGTGCCTCTTCCGGCCTACCCTCCCTCGCCCCAGGGAGGCCCAGGTGGTGGTGGGGCGCCGGGGTCCCTCTGGGCGGCGCCCAGCTCTCCTCCCTCCCTCCCTCCTGCCTTCCTCCCTTCCCGGCAGCCCCCGGGGCTCATCTGCAGACAGGCTCCGCCCCCTCTCCCCACAGTCTTTTTGTCTTTGCCTCTGCTCTTCCGAGCCCTCACTCCCGTTCCTGATTTAAAAAAAAAAAAAAAAAAAGGAAAATGAAAATGAAAAAAAGCGGCGGCTTGCCAATGCTGCCTTTGGAAAAACCTCCCCCAGGAGACCAGGGAGAGGCAGAGCAATGCCGCAGCGAGAAAGTACGCTCCGCGTCTCCCTGGTCCGCTGGGGGTTCCCCCCAGCGGACCAGGGAGACGCGGAGTGGCTTTGCTCCCTGCAGCATTGCTCGGAGTCTCCCTGGTCTGCTGGGGGGGCAGCAGACGGGGGGGGGAGGGCGGCAGGGGGCCAGTAGACCAGGCAGACGCAGAGCAAATGTCCAGATCCAGATCCAGATCCAACGGAGCAGATCCACAGCCGATAGCAGAGGATCCAGTGCAGCAAAAAGGAAAGAGCAGCTGTTGCTTTAAGGCAACAGAAGAGCCTCCGCCAATAGGCAGTCTCAAAGGACGTGCCTGGGCGGGGCCTGAACAGCTGATTGCAGATCAGCTGTAGAGCGGCCGGCAGAAAAACCGCGGTAGGGGTTTAAATCCCTTCCAGGCTAAAAAAAAGAAACCGCACACAACTGGAGCCTTTAAGGCTCCGGAGCGGTTTCCAAGGGGCCTAGAAATAAGGCTGTTGATTGCAGAGTTTTGGTGTCAGAAGCCCTAAAAAGGGCTGGATCAGACCGGGTCCCAGGGAGCAAAGGATTCGATCCCAGGCGGTTGCTTAATCAGGCGATCTTCAAACAGGACCCCGGGCGGATACTACACTCGAGCTTACCTCACCTTACGGCGCACACAGACGTACTCTCCCCCTCCCAAGACACCCCCCAGCGCGGGGGAATAGAAATTTTCTAAGTCCCGCCCGCTCGCTCACCGTCCGCCACCCTCTCCTGGCTCACGGCGACCGGAGCAAGACCGACCGACTCACCCACCCCGCGTGCCTCTTCCGGCCTACCCTCCCTCGCCCCAGGGAGGCCCAGGTGGTGGTGGGGCGCCGGGGTCCCTCTGGGCGGCGCCCAGCTCTCCTCCCTCCCTCCCTCCTGCCTTCCTCCCTTCCCGGCAGCCCCCGGGGCTCATCTGCAGACAGGCTCCGCCCCCTCTCCCCACAGTCTTTTTGTCTTTGCCTCTGCTCTTCCGAGCCCTCACTCCCGTTCCTGATTTAAAAAAAAAAAAAAAAAAAAAAAAAGGAAAAGGAAAATGAAAAAAAGCGGCGGCTTGCCAATGCTGCCTTTGGAAAAACCTCCCCCAGGAGACCAGGGAGAGGCAGAGCAATGCCGCAGCGAGAAAGTACGCTCCGCGTCTCCCTGGTCCGCTGGGGGTTCCCCCCAGCGGACCAGGGAGACGCGGAGTGGCTTTGCTCCCTGCAGCATTGCTCGGAGTCTCCCTGGTCTGCTGGGGGGGCAGCAGACGGGGGGGGGGGGCGGCAGGGGGCCAGTAGACCAGGCAGACGCAGAGCAAATGTCCAGATCCAGATCCAGATCCAGATCCAACGGAGCAGATCCACAGCCGATAGCAGAGGATCCAGTGCAGCAAAAAGGAAAGAGCAGCTGTTGCTTTAAGGCAACAGAAGAGCCTCCGCCAATAGGCAGTCTCAAAGGACGTGCCTGGGCGGGGCCTGAACAGCTGATTGCAGATCAGCTGTAGAGCGGCCGGCAGAAAAACCGCGGTAGGGGTTTAAATCCCTTCCAGGCTAAAAAAAAGAAACCGCACACAACTGGAGCCTTTAAGGCTCCGGAGCGGTTTCCAAGGGGCCTAGAAATAAGGCTGTTGATTGCAGAGTTTTGGTGTCAGAAGCCCTAAAAAGGGCTGGATCAGACCGGGTCCCAGGGAGCAAAGGATTCGATCCCAGGCGGTTGCTTAATCAGGCGATCTTCAAACAGGACCCCGGGCGGATACTACACTCGAGCTTACCTCACCTTACGGCGCACACAGACGTACTCTCCCCCTCCCAAGACACCCCCCAGCGCGGGGGAATAGAAATTTTCTAAGTCCCGCCCGCTCGCTCACCGTCCGCCACCCTCTCCTGGCTCACGGCGACCGGAGCAAGACCGACCGACTCACCCACCCCGCGTGCCTCTTCCGGCCTACCCTCCCTCGCCCCAGGGAGGCCCAGGTGGTGGTGGGGCGCCGGGGTCCCTCTGGGCGGCGCCCAGCTCTCCTCCCTCCCTCCCTCCTGCCTTCCTCCCTTCCCGGCAGCCCCCGGGGCTCATCTGCAGACAGGCTCCGCCCCCTCTCCCCACAGTCTTTTTGTCTTTGCCTCTGCTCTTCCGAGCCCTCACTCCCGTTCCTGATTTAAAAAAAAAAAATGGAAAATGAAAAAAAGCGGCGGCTTGCCAATGCTGCCTTTGGAAAAACCTCCCCCAGGAGACCAGGGAGAGGCAGAGCAATGCCGCAGCGAGAAAGTACGCTCCGCGTCTCCCTGGTCCGCTGGGGGTTCCCCCCAGCGGACCAGGGAGACGCGGAGTGGCTTTGCTCCCTGCAGCATTGCTCGGAGTCTCCCTGGTCTGCTGGGGGGGCAGCAGACGGGGGGGGGGGGGCGGCAGGGGGCCAGTAGACCAGGCAGACGCAGAGCAAATGTCCAGATCCAGATCCAGATCCAACGGAGCAGATCCACAGCCGATAGCAGAGGATCCAGTGCAGCAAAAAGGAAAGAGCAGCTGTTGCTTTAAGGCAACAGCCAATAGGCAGTCTCAAAGGACGTGCCTGGGCGGGGCCTGAACAGCTGATTGCAGATCAGCTGTAGAGCGGCCGGCAGAAAAACCGCGGTAGGGGTTTAAATCCCTTCCAGGCTAAAAAAAAGAAACCGCACACAACTGGAGCCTTTAAGGCTCCGGAGCGGTTTCCAAGGGGCCTAGAAATAAGGCTGTTGATTGCAGAGTTTTGGTGTCAGAAGCCCTAAAAAGGGCTGGATCAGACCGGGTCCCAGGGAGCAAAGGATTCGATCCCAGGCGGTTGCTTAATCAGGCGATCTTCAAACAGGACCCCGGGTGGATACTACACTCGAGCTTACCTCACCTTACGGCGCACACAGACGTACTCTCCCCCTCCCAAGACACCCCCCAGCGCGGGGGAATAGAAATTTTCTAAGTCCCGCCCGCTCGCTCACCGTCCGCCACCCTCTCCTGGCTCACGGCGACCGGAGCAAGACCGACCGACTCACCCACCCCGCGTGCCTCTTCCGGCCTACCCTCCCTCGCCCCAGGGAGGCCCAGGTGGTGGTGGGGCGCCGTGGTCCCTCTGGGCGGCGCCCAGCTCTCCTCCCTCCCTCCCTCCTGCCTTCCTCCCTTCCCGGCAGCCCCCGGGGCTCATCTGCAGACAGGCTCCGCCCCCTCTCCCCACAGTCTTTTTGTCTTTGCCTCTGCTCTTCCGAGCCCTCACTCCCGTTCCTGATTTAAAAAAAAAAAAAAAAAAAAAGGAAAATGAAAATGAAAATGAAAAAAAGCGGCGGCTTGCCAATGCTGCCTTTGGAAAAACCTCCCCCAGGAGACCAGGGAGAGGCAGAGCAATGCCGCAGCGAGAAAGTACGCTCCGCGTCTCCCTGGTCCGCTGGGGGTTCCCCCCAGCGGACCAGGGAGACGCGGAGTGGCTTTGCTCCCTGCAGCATTGCTCGGAGTCTCCCTGGTCTGCTGGGGGGGCAGCAGACGGGGGGGGGGGGCGGCAGGGGGCCAGTAGACCAGGCAGACGCAGAGCAAATGTCCAGATCCAGATCCAGATCCAACGGAGCAGATCCACAGCCGATAGCAGAGGATCCAGTGCAGCAAAAAGGAAAGAGCAGCTGTTGCTTTAAGGCAACAGCCAATAGGCAGTCTCAAAGGACGTGCCTGGGCGGGGCCTGAACAGCTGATTGCAGATCAGCTGTAGAGCGGCCGGCAGAAAAACCGCGGTAGGGGTTTAAATCCCTTCCAGGCTAAAAAAAAGAAACCGCACACAACTGGAGCCTTTAAGGCTCCGGAGCGGTTTCCAAGGGGCCTAGAAATAAGGCTGTTGATTGCAGAGTTTTGGTGTCAGAAGCCCTAAAAAGGGCTGGATCAGACCGGGTCCCAGGGAGCAAAGGATTCGATCCCAGGCGGTTGCTTAATCAGGCGATCTTCAAACAGGACCCCGGGCGGATACTACACTCGAGCTTACCTCACCTTACGGCGCACACAGACGTACTCTCCCCCTCCCAAGACACCCCCCAGCGCGGGGGAATAGAAATTTTCTAAGTCCTGCCCGCTCGCTCACCGTCCGCCACCCTCTCCTGGCTCACGGCGACCGGAGCAAGACCGACCGACTCACCCACCCCGCGTGCCTCTTCCGGCCTACCCTCCCTCGCCCCAGGGAGGCCCAGGTGGTGGTGGGGCGCCGGGGTCCCTCTGGGCGGCGCCCAGCTCTCCTCCCTCCCTCCCTCCTGCCTTCCTCCCTTCCCGGCAGCCCCCGGGGCTCATCTGCAGACAGGCTCCGCCCCCTCTCCCCACAGTCTTTTTGTCTTTGCCTCTGCTCTTCCGAGCCCTCACTCCCGTTCCTGATTTAAAAAAAAAAAAAAAAAAAAAAAAAGGAAAATGAAAATGAAAATGAAAAAAAGCGGCGGCTTGCCAATGCTGCCTTTGGAAAAACCTCCCCCAGGAGACCAGGGAGAGGCAGAGCAATGCCGCAGCGAGAAAGTACGCTCCGCGTCTCCCTGGTCCGCTGGGGGTTCCCCCCAGCGGACCAGGGAGACGCGGAGTTGCTTTGCTCCCTGCAGCATTGCTCGGAGTCTCCCTGGTCTGCTGGGGGGGCAGCAGACGGGGGGGGGGGGGCGGCAGGGGGCCAGTAGACCAGGCAGACGCAGAGCAAATGTCCAGATCCAGATCCAGATCCAACGGAGCAGATCCACAGCCGATAGCAGAGGATCCAGTGCAGCAAAAAGGAAAGAGCAGCTGTTGCTTTAAGGCAACAGCCAATAGGCAGTCTCAAAGGACGTGCCTGGGCGGGGCCTGAACAGCTGATTGCAGATCAGCTGTAGAGCGGCCGGCAGAAAAACCGCGGTAGGGGTTTAAATCCCTTCCAGGCTAAAAAAAAGAAACCGCACACAACTGGAGCCTTTAAGGCTCCGGAGCGGTTTCCAAGGGGCCTAGAAATAAGGCTGTTGATTGCAGAGTTTTGGTGTCAGAAGCCCTAAAAAGGGCTGGATCAGACCGGGTCCCAGGGAGCAAAGGATTCGATCCCAGGCGGTTGCTTAATCAGGCGATCTTCAAACAGGACCCCGGGCGGATACTACACTCGAGCTTACCTCACCTTACGGCGCACACAGACGTACTCTCCCCCTCCCAAGACACCCCCCAGCGCGGGGGAATAGAAATTTTCTAAGTCCCGCCCGCTCGCTCACCGTCCGCCACCCTCTCCTGGCTCACGGCGACCGGAGCAAGACCGACCGACTCACCCACCCCGCGTGCCTCTTCCGGCCTACCCTCCCTCGCCCCAGGGAGGCCCAGGTGGTGGTGGGGCGCCGGGGTCCCTCTGGGCGGCGCCCAGCTCTCCTCCCTCCCTCCCTCCTGCCTTCCTCCCTTCCCGGCAGCCCCCGGGGCTCATCTGCAGACAGGCTCCGCCCCCTCTCCCCACAGTCTTTTTGTCTTTGCCTCTGCTCTTCCGAGCCCTCACTCCCGTTCCTGATTTAAAAAAAAAAAAAAAAAAAAAAAAAGGAAAAGGAAAATGAAAAAAAGCGGCGGCTTGCCAATGCTGCCTTTGGAAAAACCTCCCCCAGGAGACCAGGGAGAGGCAGAGCAATGCCGCAGCGAGAAAGTACGCTCCGCGTCTCCCTGGTCCGCTGGGGGTTCCCCCCAGCGGACCAGGGAGACGCGGAGTGGCTTTGCTCCCTGCAGCATTGCTCGGAGTCTCCCTGGTCTGCTGGGGGGGCAGCAGACGGGGGGGGGGGGGCGGCAGGGGGCCAGTAGACCAGGCAGACGCAGAGCAAATGTCCAGATCCAGATCCAGATCCAGATCCAACGGAGCAGATCCACAGCCGATAGCAGAGGATCCAGTGCAGCAAAAAGGAAAGAGCAGCTGTTGCTTTAAGGCAACAGAAGAGCCTCCGCCAATAGGCAGTCTCAAAGGACGTGCCTGGGCGGGGCCTGAACAGCTGATTGCAGATCAGCTGTAGAGCGGCCGGCAGAAAAACCGCGGTAGGGGTTTAAATCCCTTCCAGGCTAAAAAAAAGAAACCGCACACAACTGGAGCCTTTAAGGCTCCGGAGCGGTTTCCAAGGGGCCTAGAAATAAGGCTGTTGATTGCAGAGTTTTGGTGTCAGAAGCCCTAAAAAGGGCTGGATCAGACCGGGTCCCAGGGAGCAAAGGATTCGATCCCAGGCGGTTGCTTAATCAGGCGATCTTCAAACAGGACCCCGGGCGGATACTACACTCGAGCTTACCTCACCTTACGGCGCACACAGACGTACTCTCCCCCTCCCAAGACACCCCCCAGCGCGGGGGAATAGAAATTTTCTAAGTCCCGCCCGCTCGCTCACCGTCCGCCACCCTCTCCTGGCTCACGGCGACCGGAGCAAGACCGACCGACTCACCCACCCCGCGTGCCTCTTCCGGCCTACCCTCCCTCGCCCCAGGGAGGCCCAGGTGGTGGTGGGGCGCCGGGGTCCCTCTGGGCGGCGCCCAGCTCTCCTCCCTCCCTCCCTCCTGCCTTCCTCCCTTCCCGGCAGCCCCCGGGGCTCATCTGCAGACAGGCTCCGCCCCCTCTCCCCACAGTCTTTTTGTCTTTGCCTCTGCTCTTCCGAGCCCTCACTCCCGTTCCTGATTTAAAAAAAAAAAAAAAAAAAAAAAAAAGGAAAATGAAAATGAAAATGAAAAAAAGCGGCGGCTTGCCAATGCTGCCTTTGGAAAAACCTCCCCCAGGAGACCAGGGAGAGGCAGAGCAATGCCGCAGCGAGAAAGTACGCTCCGCGTCTCCCTGGTCCGCTGGGGGTTCCCCCCAGCGGACCAGGGAGACGCGGAGTTGCTTTGCTCCCTGCAGCATTGCTCGGAGTCTCCCTGGTCTGCTGGGGGGGCAGCAGACGGGGGGGGGGGGGGCGGCAGGGGGCCAGTAGACCAGGCAGACGCAGAGCAAATGTCCAGATCCAGATCCAGATCCAACGGAGCAGATCCACAGCCGATAGCAGAGGATCCAGTGCAGCAAAAAGGAAAGAGCAGCTGTTGCTTTAAGGCAACAGCCAATAGGCAGTCTCAAAGGACGTGCCTGGGCGGGGCCTGAACAGCTGATTGCAGATCAGCTGTAGAGCGGCCGGCAGAAAAACCGCGGTAGGGGTTTAAATCCCTTCCAGGCTAAAAAAAAGAAACCGCACACAACTGGAGCCTTTAAGGCTCCGGAGCGGTTTCCAAGGGGCCTAGAAATAAGGCTGTTGATTGCAGAGTTTTGGTGTCAGAAGCCCTAAAAAGGGCTGGATCAGACCGGGTCCCAGGGAGCAAAGGATTCGATCCCAGGCGGTTGCTTAATCAGGCGATCTTCAAACAGGACCCCGGGCGGATACTACACTCGAGCTTACCTCACCTTACGGCGCACACAGACGTACTCTCCCCCTCCCAAGACACCCCCCAGCGCGGGGGAATAGAAATTTTCTAAGTCCCGCCCGCTCGCTCACCGTCCGCCACCCTCTCCTGGCTCACGGCGACCGGAGCAAGACCGACCGACTCACCCACCCCGCGTGCCTCTTCCGGCCTACCCTCCCTCGCCCCAGGGAGGCCCAGGTGGTGGTGGGGCGCCGGGGTCCCTCTGGGCGGCGCCCAGCTCTCCTCCCTCCCTCCCTCCTGCCTTCCTCCCTTCCCGGCAGCCCCCGGGGCTCATCTGCAGACAGGCTCCGCCCCCTCTCCCCACAGTCTTTTTGTCTTTGCCTCTGCTCTTCCGAGCCCTCACTCCCGTTCCTGATTTAAAAAAAAAAAAAAAAAAAAAAAAAAGGAAAAGGAAAATGAAAAAAAGCGGCGGCTTGCCAATGCTGCCTTTGGAAAAACCTCCCCCAGGAGACCAGGGAGAGGCAGAGCAATGCCGCAGCGAGAAAGTACGCTCCGCGTCTCCCTGGTCCGCTGGGGGTTCCCCCCAGCGGACCAGGGAGACGCGGAGTGGCTTTGCTCCCTGCAGCATTGCTCGGAGTCTCCCTGGTCTGCTGGGGGGGCAGCAGACGGGGGGGGGGGGGGCGGCAGGGGGCCAGTAGACCAGGCAGACGCAGAGCAAATGTCCAGATCCAGATCCAGATCCAGATCCAACGGAGCAGATCCACAGCCGATAGCAGAGGATCCAGTGCAGCAAAAAGGAAAGAGCAGCTGTTGCTTTAAGGCAACAGAAGAGCCTCCGCCAATAGGCAGTCTCAAAGGACGTGCCTGGGCGGGGCCTGAACAGCTGATTGCAGATCAGCTGTAGAGCGGCCGGCAGAAAAACCGCGGTAGGGGTTTAAATCCCTTCCAGGCTAAAAAAAAGAAACCGCACACAACTGGAGCCTTTAAGGCTCCGGAGCGGTTTCCAAGGGGCCTAGAAATAAGGCTGTTGATTGCAGAGTTTTGGTGTCAGAAGCCCTAAAAAGGGCTGGATCAGACCGGGTCCCAGGGAGCAAAGGATTCGATCCCAGGCGGTTGCTTAATCAGGCGATCTTCAAACAGGACCCCGGGCGGATACTACACTCGAGCTTACCTCACCTTACGGCGCACACAGACGTACTCTCCCCCTCCCAAGACACCCCCCAGCGCGGGGGAATAGAAATTTTCTAAGTCCCGCCCGCTCGCTCACCGTCCGCCACCCTCTCCTGGCTCACGGCGACCGGAGCAAGACCGACCGACTCACCCACCCCGCGTGCCTCTTCCGGCCTACCCTCCCTCGCCCCAGGGAGGCCCAGGTGGTGGTGGGGCGCCGGGGTCCCTCTGGGCGGCGCCCAGCTCTCCTCCCTCCCTCCCTCCTGCCTTCCTCCCTTCCCGGCAGCCCCCGGGGCTCATCTGCAGACAGGCTCCGCCCCCTCTCCCCACAGTCTTTTTGTCTTTGCCTCTGCTCTTCCGAGCCCTCACTCCCGTTCCTGATTTAAAAAAAAAAAAAAAAAAAAGGAAAGGAAAATGAAAATGAAAAAAAGCGGCGGCTTGCCAATGCTGCCTTTGGAAAAACCTCCCCCAGGAGACCAGGGAGAGGCAGAGCAATGCCGCAGCGAGAAAGTACGCTCCGCGTCTCCCTGGTCCGCTGGGGGTTCCCCCCAGCGGACCAGGGAGACGCGGAGTGGCTTTGCTCCCTGCAGCATTGCTCGGAGTCTCCCTGGTCTGCTGGGGGGGCAGCAGACGGGGGGGGGGCGGCAGGGGGCCAGTAGACCAGGCAGACGCAGAGCAAATGTCCAGATCCAGATCCAGATCCAGATCCAACGGAGCAGATCCACAGCCGATAGCAGAGGATCCAGTGCAGCAAAAAGGAAAGAGCAGCTGTTGCTTTAAGGCAACAGAAGAGCCTCCGCCAATAGGCAGTCTCAAAGGACGTGCCTGGGCGGGGCCTGAACAGCTGATTGCAGATCAGCTGTAGAGCGGCCGGCAGAAAAACCGCGGTAGGGGTTTAAATCCCTTCCAGGCTAAAAAAAAGAAACCGCACACAACTGGAGCCTTTAAGGCTCCGGAGCGGTTTCCAAGGGGCCTAGAAATAAGGCTGTTGATTGCAGAGTTTTGGTGTCAGAAGCCCTAAAAAGGGCTGGATCAGACCGGGTCCCAGGGAGCAAAGGATTCGATCCCAGGCGGTTGCTTAATCAGGCGATCTTCAAACAGGACCCCGGGCGGATACTACACTCGAGCTTACCTCACCTTACGGCGCACACAGACGTACTCTCCCCCTCCCAAGACACCCCCCAGCGCGGGGGAATAGAAATTTTCTAAGTCCCGCCCGCTCGCTCACCGTCCGCCACCCTCTCCTGGCTCACGGCGACCGGAGCAAGACCGACCGACTCACCCACCCCGCGTGCCTCTTCCGGCCTACCCTCCCTCGCCCCAGGGAGGCCCAGGTGGTGGTGGGGCGCCGGCGTCCCTCTGGGCGGCGCCCAGCTCTCCTCCCTCCCTCCCTCCTGCCTTCCTCCCTTCCCGGCAGCCCCCGGGGCTCATCTGCAGACAGGCTCCGCCCCCTCTCCCCACAGTCTTTTTGTCTTTGCCTCTGCTCTTCCGAGCCCTCACTCCCGTTCCTGATTTAAAAAAAAAAAAAAAAAAAAAAAGGAAAATGAAAATGAAAAAAAGCGGCGGCTTGCCAATGCTGCCTTTGGAAAAACCTCCCCCAGGAGACCAGGGAGAGGCAGAGCAATGCCGCAGCGAGAAAGTACGCTCCGCGTCTCCCTGGTCCGCTGGGGGTTCCCCCCAGCGGACCAGGGAGACGCGGAGTGGCTTTGCTCCCTGCAGCATTGCTCGGAGTCTCCCTGGTCTGCTGGGGGGGCAGCAGACGGGAGGGGGGGGCGGCAGGGGGCCAGTAGACCAGGCAGACGCAGAGCAAATGTCCAGATCCAGATCCAGATCCAACGGAGCAGATCCACAGCCGATAGCAGAGGATCCAGTGCAGCAAAAAGGAAAGAGCAGCTGTTGCTTTAAGGCAACAGAAGAGCCTCCGCCAATAGGCAGTCTCAAAGGACGTGCCTGGGCGGGGCCTGAACAGCTGATTGCAGATCAGCTGTAGAGCGGCCGGCAGAAAAACCGCGGTAGGGGTTTAAATCCCTTCCAGGCTAAAAAAAAGAAACCGCACACAACTGGAGCCTTTAAGGCTCCGGAGCGGTTTCCAAGGGGCCTAGAAATAAGGCTGTTGATTGCAGAGTTTTGGTGTCAGAAGCCCTAAAAAGGGCTGGATCAGACCGGGTCCCAGGGAGCAAAGGATTCGATCCCAGGCGGTTGCTTAATCAGGCGATCTTCAAACAGGACCCCGGGCGGATACTACACTCGAGCTTACCTCACCTTACGGCGCACACAGACGTACTCTCCCCCTCCCAAGACATCCCCCAGCGCGGGGGAATAGAAATTTTCTAAGTCCCGCCCGCTCGCTCACCGTCCGCCACCCTCTCCTGGCTCACGGCGACCGGAGCAAGACCGACCGACTCACCCACCCCGCGTGCCTCTTCCGGCCTACCCTCCCTCGCCCCAGGGAGGCCCAGGTGGTGGTGGGGCGCCGGGGTCCCTCTGGGCGGCGCCCAGCTCTCCTCCCTCCCTCCCTCCTGCCTTCCTCCCTTCCCGGCAGCCCCCGGGGCTCATCTGCAGACAGGCTCCGCCCCCTCTCCCCACAGTCTTTTTGTCTTTGCCTCTGCTCTTCCGAGCCCTCACTCCCATTCCTGATTTAAAAAAAAAAAAAAAAAAAAAAAAGGAAAATGAAAATGAAAAAAAGCGGCGGCTTGCCAATGCTGCCTTTGGAAAAACCTCCCCCAGGAGACCAGGGAGAGGCAGAGCAATGCCGCAGCGAGAAAGTACGCTCCGCGTCTCCCTGGTCCGCTGGGGGTTCCCCCCAGCAGACCAGGGAGACGCGGAGTGGCTTTGCTCCCTGCAGCATTGCTCGGAGTCTCCCTGGTCTGCTGGGGGGGCAGCAGACGGGGGGGGGGGGGGGCGGCAGGGGGCCAGTAGACCAGGCAGACGCAGAGCAAATGTCCAGATCCAGATCCAGATCCAACGGAGCAGATCCACAGCCGATAGCAGAGGATCCAGTGCAGCAAAAAGGAAAGAGCAGCTGTTGCTTTAAGGCAACAGAAGAGCCTCCGCCAATAGGCAGTCTCAAAGGACGTGCCTGGGCGGGGCCTGAACAGCTGATTGCAGATCAGCTGTAGAGCGGCCGGCAGAAAAACCGCGGTAGGGGTTTAAATCCCTTCCAGGCTAAAAAAAAGAAACCGCACACAACTGGAGCCTTTAAGGCTCCGGAGCGGTTTCCAAGGGGCCTAGAAATAAGGCTGTTGATTGCAGAGTTTTGGTGTCAGAAGCCCTAAAAAGGGCTGGATCAGACCGGGTCCCAGGGAGCAAAGGATTCGATCCCAGGCGGTTGCTTAATCAGGCGATCTTCAAACAGGACCCCGGGCGGATACTACACTCGAGCTTACCTCACCTTACGGCGCACACAGACGTACTCTCCCCCTCCCAAGACACCCCCCAGCGCGGGGGAATAGAAATTTTCTAAGTCCCGCCCGCTCGCTCACCGTCCGCCACCCTCTCCTGGCTCACGGCGACCGGAGCAAGACCGACCGACTCACCCACCCCGCGTGCCTCTTCCGGCCTACCCTCCCTCGCCCCAGGGAGGCCCAGGTGGTGGTGGGGCGCCGGGGTCCCTCTGGGCGGCGCCCAGCTCTCCTCCCTCCCTCCCTCCTGCCTTCCTCCCTTCCCGGCAGCCCCCGGGGCTCATCTGCAGACAGGCTCCGCCCCCTCTCCCCACAGTCTTTTTGTCTTTGCCTCTGCTCTTCCGAGCCCTCACTCCCGTTCCTGATTTAAAAAAAAAAAAAAAAAAAAAAAAAAGGAAAATGAAAATGAAAAAAAGCGGCGGCTTGCCAATGCTGCCTTTGGAAAAACCTCCCCCAGGAGACCAGGGAGAGGCAGAGCAATGCCGCAGCGAGAAAGTACGCTCCGCGTCTCCCTGGTCCGCTGGGGGTTCCCCCCAGCGGACCAGGGAGACGCGGAGTGGCTTTGCTCCCTGCAGCATTGCTCGGAGTCTCCCTGGTCTGCTGGGGGGGCAGCAGACGGGGGGGGGGCGGGGGCGGCAGGGGGCCAGTAGACCAGGCAGACGCAGAGCAAATGTCCAGATCCAGATCCAGATCCAGATCCAGATCCAACGGAGCAGATCCACAGCCGATAGCAGAGGATCCAGTGCAGCAAAAAGGAAAGAGCAGCTGTTGCTTTAAGGCAACAGAAGAGCCTCCGCCAATAGGCAGTCTCAAAGGACGTGCCTGGGCGGGGCCTGAACAGCTGATTGCAGATCAGCTGTAGAGCGGCCGGCAGAAAAACCGCGGTAGGGGTTTAAATCCCTTCCAGGCTAAAAAAAAGAAACCGCACACAACTGGAGCCTTTAAGGCTCCGGAGCGGTTTCCAAGGGGCCTAGAAATAAGGCTGTTGATTGCAGAGTTTTGGTGTCAGAAGCCCTAAAAAGGGCTGGATCAGACCGGGTCCCAGGGAGCAAAGGATTCGATCCCAGGCGGTTGCTTAATCAGGCGATCTTCAAACAGGACCCCGGGCGGATACTACACTCGAGCTTACCTCACCTTACGGCGCACACAGACGTACTCTCCCCCTCCCAAGACACCCCCCAGCGCGGGGGAATAGAAATTTTCTAAGTCCCGCCCGCTCGCTCACCGTCCGCCACCCTCTCCTGGCTCACGGCGACCGGAGCAAGACCGACCGACTCACCCACCCCGCGTGCCTCTTCCGGCCTACCCTCCCTCGCCCCAGGGAGGCCCAGGTGGTGGTGGGGCGCCGGGGTCCCTCTGGGCGGCGCCCAGCTCTCCTCCCTCCCTCCCTCCTGCCTTCCTCCCTTCCCGGCAGCCCCCGGGGCTCATCTGCAGACAGGCTCCGCCCCCTCTCCCCACAGTCTTTTTGTCTTTGCCTCTGCTCTTCCGAGCCCTCACTCCCGTTCCTGATTTAAAAAAAAAAAAAAAAAAAAAAAGGAAAATGAAAATGAAAAAAAGCGGCGGCTTGCCAATGCTGCCTTTGGAAAAACCTCCCCCAGGAGACCAGGGAGAGGCAGAGCAATGCCGCAGCGAGAAAGTACGCTCCGCGTCTCCCTGGTCCGCTGGGGGTTCCCCCCAGCGGACCAGGGAGACGCGGAGTGGCTTTGCTCCCTGCAGCATTGCTCGGAGTCTCCCTGGTCTGCTGGGGGGGCAGCAGACGGGGGGGGGGCGGCAGGGGGCCAGTAGACCAGGCAGACGCAGAGCAAATGTCCAGATCCAGATCCAGATCCAGATCCAACGGAGCAGATCCACAGCCGATAGCAGAGGATCCAGTGCAGCAAAAAGGAAAGAGCAGCTGTTGCTTTAAGGCAACAGAAGAGCCTCCGCCAATAGGCAGTCTCAAAGGACGTGCCTGGGCGGGGCCTGAACAGCTGATTGCAGATCAGCTGTAGAGCGGCCGGCAGAAAAACCGCGGTAGGGGTTTAAATCCCTTCCAGGCTAAAAAAAAGAAACCGCACACAACTGGAGCCTTTAAGGCTCCGGAGCGGTTTCCAAGGGGCCTAGAAATAAGGCTGTTGATTGCAGAGTTTTGGTGTCAGAAGCCCTAAAAAGGGCTGGATCAGACCGGGTCCCAGGGAGCAAAGGATTCGATCCCAGGCGGTTGCTTAATCAGGCGATCTTCAAACAGGACCCCGGGCAGATACTACACTCGAGCTTACCTCACCTTACGGCGCACACAGACGTACTCTCCCCCTCCCAAGACACCCCCCAGCGCGGGGGAATAGAAATTTTCTAAGTCCCGCCCGCTCGCTCACCGTCCGCCACCCTCTCCTGGCTCACGGCGACCGGAGCAAGACCGACCGACTCACCCACCCCGCGTGCCTCTTCCGGCCTACCCTCCCTCGCCCCAGGGAGGCCCAGGTGGTGGTGGGGCGCCGGGGTCCCTCTGGGCGGCGCCCAGCTCTCCTCCCTCCCTCCCTCCTGCCTTCCTCCCTTCCCGGCAGCCCCCGGGGCTCATCTGCAGACAGGCTCCGCCCCCTCTCCCCACAGTCTTTTTGTCTTTGCCTCTGCTCTTCCGAGCCCTCACTCCCGTTCCTGATTTAAAAAAAAAAAAAAAAAAAAAAAAAAAAGGAAAATGAAAATGAAAAAAGCGGCGGCTTGCCAATGCTGCCTTTGGAAAAACCTCCCCCAGGAGACCAGGGAGAGGCAGAGCAATGCCGCAGCGAGAAAGTACGCTCCGCGTCTCCCTGGTCTGCTGGGGGTTCCCCCCAGCGGACCAGGGAGACGCGGAGTGGCTTTGCTCCCTGCAGCATTGCTCGGAGTCTCCCTGGTCTGCTGGGGGGGCAGCAGACGGGGGGGGGGGGCAGGGGGCCAGTAGACCAGGCAGACGCAGAGCAAATGTCCAGATCCAGATCCAGATCCAGATCCAACGGAGCAGATCCACAGCCGATAGCAGAGGATCCAGTGCAGCAAAAAGGAAAGAGCAGCTGTTGCTTTAAGGCAACAGAAGAGCCTCCGCCAATAGGCAGTCTCAAAGGACGTGCCTGGGCGGGGCCTGAACAGCTGATTGCAGATCAGCTGTAGAGCGGCCGGCAGAAAAACCGCGGTAGGGGTTTAAATCCCTTCCAGGCTAAAAAAAAGAAACCGCACACAACTGGAGCCTTTAAGGCTCCGGAGCGGTTTCCAAGGGGCCTAGAAATAAGGCTGTTGATTGCAGAGTTTTGGTGTCAGAAGCCCTAAAAAGGGCTGGATCAGACCGGGTCCCAGGGAGCAAAGGATTCGATCCCAGGCGGTTGCTTAATCAGGCGATCTTCAAACAGGACCCCGGGCGGATACTACACTCGAGCTTACCTCACCTTACGGCGCACACAGACGTACTCTCCCCCTCCCAAGACACCCCCCAGCGCGGGGGAATAGAAATTTTCTAAGTCCCGCCCGCTCGCTCACCGTCCGCCACCCTCTCCTGGCTCACGGCGACCGGAGCAAGACCGACCGACTCACCCACCCCGCGTGCCTCTTCCGGCCTACCCTCCCTCGCCCCAGGGAGGCCCAGGTGGTGGTGGGGCGCCGGGGTCCCTCTGGGCGGCGCCCAGCTCTCCTCCCTCCCTCCCTCCTGCCTTCCTCCCTTCCCGGCAGCCCCCGGGGCTCATCTGCAGACAGGCTCCGCCCCCTCTCCCCACAGTCTTTTTGTCTTTGCCTCTGCTCTTCCGAGCCCTCACTCCCGTTCCTGATTTAAAAAAAAAAAAAAAAAAAAAAAAAAAAAATGAAAATGAAAAAAAGCGGCGGCTTGCCAATGCTGCCTTTGGAAAAACCTCCCCCAGGAGACCAGGGAGAGGCAGAGCAATGCCGCAGCGAGAAAGTACGCTCCGCGTCTCCCTGGTCCGCTGGGGGTTCCCCCCAGCGGACCAGGGAGACGCGGAGTGGCTTTGCTCCCTGCAGCATTGCTCGGAGTCTCCCTGGTCTGCTGGGGGGGCAGCAGACGGGGGGGGGGGGGGGGCGGCAGGGGGCCAGTAGACCAGGCAGACGCAGAGCAAATGTCCAGATCCAGATCCAGATCCAGATCCAACGGAGCAGATCCACAGCCGATAGCAGAGGATCCAGTGCAGCAAAAAGGAAAGAGCAGCTGTTGCTTTAAGGCAACAGAAGAGCCTCCGCCAATAGGCAGTCTCAAAGGACGTGCCTGGGCGGGGCCTGAACAGCTGATTGCAGATCAGCTGTAGAGCGGCCGGCAGAAAAACCGCGGTAGGGGTTTAAATCCCTTCCAGGCTAAAAAAAAGAAACCGCACACAACTGGAGCCTTTAAGGCTCCGGAGCGGTTTCCAAGGGGCCTAGAAATAAGGCTGTTGATTGCAGAGTTTTGGTGTCAGAAGCCCTAAAAAGGGCTGGATCAGACCGGGTCCCAGGGAGCAAAGGATTCGATCCCAGGCGGTTGCTTAATCAGGCGATCTTCAAACAGGACCCCGGGCGGATACTACACTCGAGCTTACCTCACCTTACGGCGCACACAGACGTACTCTCCCCCTCCCAAGACACCCCCCAGCGCGGGGGAATAGAAATTTTCTAAGTCCCGCCCGCTCGCTCACCGTCCGCCACCCTCTCCTGGCTCACGGCGACCGGAGCAAGACCGACCGACTCACCCACCCCGCGTGCCTCTTCCGGCCTAC